>NC_142850.1:9696969-10000000 GCF_061612785.1 Hesperophylax consimilis
AATATTGCGCCGAAGCCTTTTAATGATCCTTCCTTTCCTTAAATCACGACAATTATTTCGTTCCTAGCTGGTTAGTTCTTAGAAAACGGCTGATATTTTGTAAATATCTCACAGCCAAATATAAAATTGAAAGGCATCTATAATTGCAACGTTTTAATGGACAATATTGAAATGCGTTCAAGATTTCAAAACCTAGATCTTTACACTAAAAATTGCAGTGCACCTGAAGGTAGTCAGGTTTTCACTGAACTGAATTGTAGTTCGTCGTATCCTAAGGGTTTAAAATTAAATTAAATTAAAAGCAGAAAATAATTAGCAAAAAAATCTATACGGGAAGCGCAATTTTTTAAGACATGTTACAATCTGCCAAAAGTAATTGTTTATTATCTGATACACCCCTGTTCTGGAGAAGTAGAGTCAGGCAAGGGGTGTACCTTGTATATTACGCGGTAAAATTGCGAGCGATGAAGGAATATACTCGCATGTGCGCCTTTATGCGATGTTTTGAGTTTATATTTGTGTTTAGTGTTCATGTTGAGTCGTATGATGTATTCGCTTATTGCATGGGGGTGTTAGGCTGGAAATTAACACACTAGATAGGTAAGTTATACCAATAGTGTATTGTTGACGTAGAAAAGTTTAAATGTTAATTTATGAACAATGATTAATCAATCGGTAAAAAGCACATTTTCAGACATTTCATATTCAGTGGTAATGCCATATAACAGAAAAAAGGCATTGAAAAGTCGCATCTGGTATCTCGAGAAAGCTAAAACCATTTTTGAAGTGATTTTTTTTCTAAATTATGGTATTTCACCAGGGCGATACTGAGAGTTTCTTCCGTCTTAAATGAAAGGCACGTGTCATTTATAATAATAATTATAAGAATTTAAGAATTTATACCAGAATGCATGCAGGGGTAGTGCAATGCAATACATTCCATATTAGAAATATTATACATAATTAGAGTAAGAAACATAATAACAATACATAGGTGATTCCAGTAGGCAGAAAAAAGCGGAATTTAAGTGAAAAAAGATAAAATATAAACACAAAAATGAGTGTAAGCAGCCGTTTATGGAGGAAATTTGCACATCTCCCGTCTCCAGAGGGCCATCAGAGGGGACCACATCTAGGCAACCATGGCAGTGATGATTTTGTTACTTGATTGGCGTAGTCTGCGCCATAAACTTCCCATGTGATGGCGGAGAAGCGCTCTGAAAGAGTGTACTCGTCCCTCCATGAACATTTCCGTATCTTGGTAGGCGGAATAGTTGGCAATAAGCATTATTGTAAACGACTTTTAGCTTATGCCATTGTGATGCAGTGTAATCACACGAGAAAAGTGGATTTTGAACCAGTAAACTCTTTGTTCAAAACTAAAGATCAGATCCTTCTGCCATAAAGCTCACCTGCATTGTACGTCTTACGTTTTTTCACTGATTTCCACGTACTTAATCTTGAATCAAGTAAAATATACCTCAAATTAACTAACAAACTATCAATTTTATGTCTTAAGAGGAACGGCTGCGCGGCTTTTTTTGTCCAAAACTTAAATATGGATTTGAAGGCAAAATACCCAACAAAACTACATAATATATATTATTTTAAATAAAATGTAGCAAATATCTAGTATAGATATGTGATACTTAACTCATTTGTATTTTAAATTGTAAATGATACGCCGTTAAAGAATTCAGTTATTCATGATTAATCAAGGTAAATTTAGCAATTATTTGTAAAACGATAAAAAAATAATTTTAAAAGCGCTTTAGTGAGTTTAAATTCAAATTTTTAAAAAACGTTGGAACAAAAAAAATGTCTTTTGTAAGTAAAAATGTCTACCCAACAAAACGATTTTTAGCGGGTTTCATTTTTAATATTATTTTCATTATAAACAAAGGTCGGGAAAATTATTTAAAAAATATAAAAATGCCACAGTTGCTTCTAAAATAGTGCAATGTTTAGTTATTTAATGTCCTATATATCTTAATTTAAAACACAAATATATAAATTAGCACATTTCCGTACTAAATATTTGGTTGGGTATTTTGACCTCAAATGCAAATCATAGTTTTTGATGAAAAAGGCATTGCAGCCGTTCCTATTAATAAGTTAATTGAAACAAGTGGTGATGTAATAATATAGCGTTATTTTAATTAGTAAATAAACCAATCTTGTTCGTATTATATCTGTGGAGCATAAGCACTACCTGCGACGAGTCATCGCAATTTGTGCGAATTTTAACGCTACACGAATTCTGTAACGATGCTAGGAGTGTAGTTAAAAATATGATAACAGAATTTAATAAAAAAAATTGAAACGACTTTCTAATGGTCCTGATAATAATGGTTCCTATTTTCTTTTCGTTTTAAAGCACAAGCATGACATGTTCAAACGCATGTATTTTTACTTTTTTTCCTAATTGGGTTTGAAAGGTTAAAAAATGAAGTAACTCTCGCCTAAGGATCAAAAAGGTTTTTTATTAATTTTTATACTTATTTATTTATTTGTTTGTACACGCCCAATTAGGGCTTTTACATACATATATTTAATTTTTTAATTTTTTTTAAATTAAATATTTAAAAAAAATAATTTTTTACATAGAGAAGTATACAGGATATAAACAAGATATAAAACAATAGAAATTAAAGTAGCCTTTCCTCACCATAAAGAGACAATGCTCTTGTGTTTGGTGAGGGAATTCTAGTTCAATTATATATATGTTAGTATTAAGGAGGGGCTAGGGTTAATTCGTACGAAAAAAGGCATATTTTGTGATTTTTTTGTGACAACACAGTTAAAATTTCTTGATTAAATCTAATAGGACAGTAAAGTATGACATTTTAAAAATTTTGTGTAAAATTTTCACGGAGAAATATTACAAAACACAGCAATGGCAGCAATTATTCGGACGTGTCTCAAAAAAAAGTAGAATGGCGGTGCCCCTCATAACTCGGTGCTGGGTCATCTGAAATCAAAAAATCAAAGTTCATTCGTTAGATAATAATTTTTCCCAGGTAACGCTGGGAGGGTTTTTCGAAATTTTAATTTTTCACTTTTTTGGAACACTTTGAAGGAAAAAACGCTATTTTTAGTGAAAAAAATCGGCTAATTTGTTATTGTAAAATAATAATTATTAACAAATTTGAAAAAAACTCTCCAGCGTTACCTCGTAAATTATGTACAAAAATAGTTTTCAAAATTTCAAAAGGATCGGTGCAGTAGTTTTGAAGTTATGACGGTCACCGACTTTGAAAACGTGAGTTGTGGGAAAAACGCTATAAAGTTTTGAACACTAAAAAATCTGGTATTAAACGTTTATAAGCAAATTTTATCGGCTTACCTCACACTGAATCATCAATGCCATGTCCATAAAGGATGTTGCTATCATCCATGATGTCTAAAGCACCTTTTAGCTCCTGTCTACGACGAATCCTGCTTTTTTTAGTTGGTTTCTCAGCTTCCTGCTCTGCTCGGCTTATACGTATGGTCGGGTAGGGATTAAAATCCGACAGGTATAAAAATACTCGTAACTTCGTCAATTTTGCTCCAATCAAATTGAAATTTGAACACAATATTCTTAACATATTAAGCATTTATTTAAAAAAAATTTAAAAAATGCAAAAAAAAAAAATTTAAAGCCCTAGCCCCCCCTTAAGGTAAATAAATTATTAAGAAACAACACAAGATTTAAACAATATTACTTCTAGATGTAAGAAGTGAACTTATTTTGGACTTATAATAGTTTAAGGTAATTTTTAAAATTTAAGGTGAAATTCCTGAATATTAAAATGATACAATTAAAAATACATTTGATATAATCAGAAAGTAAAAGAGATATAACAATAAAATATGTACCAAATATAGAAATATTAACTTAAAGCAACAAACAGAGTAAACTATAGGATGCACATTCCTATAAATTTGGATACATTTAACATTTATAAACATTACAAAGCTATCAAGATAGACATACAAATTTAATAACAATGTTTTTATAGGCTGGTAGACATTCAGTACCGTTGGCGTTCATGTGATATTTATTCCCTGCACTGTGCAGTCGGTTCATTACTGAATTTATTTCTGTTTTGGTACCTGCTATGTTACAATGGTATGGTACCTTCTGACGAACCGTGTTATACACGAGCGGATTTATTTTTTTAACCTCTTTTCTAGACAAGTCTTTAGAATAGACATTTTGTCTAATCAAGTCTTTCGTCGTGCGTCATCTGATCGAAGCGAAGTCCTGTTTTAACTCATTTGTCCTACTGTAAATTTCGTTTTGCATTTTGTCCTGCTGTAAATTAGTTTGTACGTTCCGTTTCACGATGGTGAGCATTTAAAGGGTTCAGTATAAATTCTTGTTTCAAAATATGTAATATCATGAATTTAAAACAACTATTTATCATACAAACGCTATGCAGATTTTTTAACAATATTAGTTCTGCGAAAAGAACGCAACAAATTCGTACTACAAGAATTGGCTGTGGGTCTGAACTTTATGGCAATTCACCCTAAATCCTCATTTGGGCAGAGACATTATTTGTAGCAGGCTCCAATTCTATTTAATAGCCTTCCAGATCACATTAAATCGTCAAATTCCTTGTGTACATTTAAAAAGAATGTTAAATTATTTCTGCTATCCGAGGATTTCCAACATATTCTTTCATCTTTGTCCTTTTAAATTGTGGCAAAATATTTTGAATAAGTTTATTTTTTCATCCTTTTCTTTTTTAATGTAAATTATTTTTTCTCTCTTTCTTTCTTCTCTGTTTTAAAAAAAAACACAGTTTGTTACATTTTTATTGCAATTAAATATCATGGTCACCCTACATGTTTACAGCATTATATTGAAATGAATAGGCTGATAGGTACCATGTAGGTATCCAATTCGAAGAAACGTCAATGTAACAATATTGTTATCTTAATATTTGATTTTTTAAAAATATTTGTACTATTTTAAATCTATTATAATCTTTGTACTATTTTTTTTAAATATTTTGTAAAATTATTAACCTCAACACAGGCTTGTCCTAGTGAGGTTAAAAATTCTAACTTAAAAAAAGATACAATGTAAAGAAACGATAAATAAATAAAATAAAATATGTGAAATGGTGTTTATTTAGACTCTCTCATTCGAATTTTATCAATATTAGGGTAACTACCAACCTGCCTGAAGAAAGTGTGAAAGAAATAAAATAAATGTCATTGAAATAGTAAAGTTTCATTGGACAATTTTTTTTGTTAAATTTCTTATGTATAAAGTTTATCATCAAATAGGTAAGAATTTAAGTTTCTATATACTTACAAATCTTATGATTTAAGAGAATTTTTTTTATTTTGATTGGTTACATAAAAGAAAATTAGTAGCGTAATTTTAGACGCTAGGTTTACTACCGTTCAGTGTTCACAGAATTACTAGAATAGAATCATATATAATTAATGTACAACACGACATGGTTTTGATAATGTCTTCCTTTTACTGCGCAGAAATGTTTCTAATATTTTTATATACTTGTTAATTATTTTATATGAATTTCACATTACAATTTATTTAGCTTGTCTCGACCATCATACTAGACGTATGTACAGTGAAATAATGACTGTAGACTGTAGAATGTAGACTATATATAGTAACAGAAAATAAAGATTTATAAACCAAAATTAAAAGCAGTAGAAAAAACCATAAACAGGTATAAATCATAACAAAAATCAAAACTAAAATTAAACTGAATGATGTAAATAGATATAATGAAAATGGAAATTAAAATACTAAAATAGAAGAAGAAAGAAATAAAGAAAGAAGTCAAAATCCCAGAACTCATTACAACTGTGTACATTATTACAATCGAATGAACACATGTTCGAAAATAAAAAGTTTATTTTAGATATTATTTTTTTAACTAAATCTGAAAATTTATTTCTGTTAATAACTTTTAACGCACTGAGTCTGTATCTTTGGAATATTTTATCATTTTGTTTGAGATTTGAAATCATAGATATAAAATTGATAATTTGTACAAATATAAAATTTTATTATTTTTATAAAATCGCAAAATTTCACAATTTTTTATAGATTTGCGAACGACATATTTTAGACACTCTGGGTTTCATCATATATTTACACACATTATACTAAGTTGTGTAGGCTAAAAAGTAAATATTAATGATATGGCGTCTTGTACAGGGTTTTCCAATAGGAGGTATTATTTTGATATTCAATCGTAAAAGATCGTTGCTTGTGTGGCACGTAGCGCCATCTTTTTTAAAGTAAACGTTCTACAGATCAATACCATCCAATTACGGCCATAAAAAATCATTAATCATCTCTCAATAGCGCAATCCATTCATTGTAACTGTTGCTCCAGCCTCATTTTCGAAAAAGTAAGGCCCAATGACTCTGCTGGACCATAAACCGCACCAAAAAGTCACACGTTGAGGATAGAGAGGCTTTTCAACAATAACTCTTGGGTTTTCCGAGCCCCAGATGCGACAATTTTGCCTGTTGACGAAGCCACCGAGTTGGAAATGGGCCTCATCACTCAAGATGATTTGCATTTGATCCACTCAAGTGAATTTTAATAATTTCAATGCGTTGTTGAAGCGTGTATCGTTCCATTTTTATTAATGGCTAAGTTTCCACTTGTCAAATGTCAAAAAATGACAGCTTCAAAAGTAACATCTACCGAAATAGCGGGCTATTCAAAAAAATACCTCTTATTGGAAAACCCTGTACTATGTTCAACAGAACAGTAAAATAGTTTAATACTTCAAATATACATAGCTCTCTATAAAAATATTGAAATTCCAGTAAAAATAAGTAATTTTTAAGTTAACGCTTACCGTTGGCAAGTTTTTTATAGAGATTTACAAACAGATTACCAGCTTTACCGATATGATTTCGAAAATAATAATACTTTCAATAATTACCTGCTACGATCTCGCATGTTTCACACTAAATAATGTTATGTTTAATAACACGTACTGCATAAATTATAATGTGATAATTTTCGTAGCGAAGTTAGGAGTTACCATAACATGCTAACGTTAGTGTACATTTCCTAACTATGTGAGGGTTTAACTTATTTGGGAGTTTACCATTATTGATATCAAAACAATAATAACGTATTATACATAAAACAAGTATGTTATGCTTCGTTCAGACGTGTGCAATGCGATGCGTCCGTTACAACGGCGTTTGTAACGTTTTTTTTATGTAGAGCATAGCAGTCACTCTATTGCTGGAAGAATATAGCTAGAAACAGCTAGATGGTAAAAATAAAATTATGAATTTACTTTGCCTCCTAAAGAAGACAATATAGTAAATATACACTAATACCATTAATACTGAAAGTGGTAAAAGAAGAATAGGCCATGAGAGTATAAACATTTATTGATTAGAATAAATATAAAAAAAACTTTTCAATATTAAGATAAATTGACAAAATTATAATATACTTTAATTTGAAATAGTGTTTAGGATAAGATATTATATAAAATTATATATTTTTATAAATAATATTTCTTTAACTATTATAATTTTTTTTAAATGTCATCAAGGATAAAAGATAAATGATAATAATACAGCGTCTTGTATAATGTTCAACAGTAAAATATTTACTACAAAGCTTCGTAGCTCTCGATGAATCTATCATTAATAATACAGGAAAAAGGCTGTTTTATTTATTATTTAATTTGGCTGATTTATAGTAAACACTGGTAAATGTTTTATATGACTATTAATTCAGACTTTGACATTAGACTTGTTTCAGAGATAGACCACAGATAATAATGTAATCCTCGATACCACCAGGAGTGGCAAAGTAAAAAAAAACAATCAAGGTACCGGAAAAGGTAATTTCAATAGTTTGACAATATTAATTTATTTAGCTCCTACAAAGATCTACATTTAAATTTTGTGAATGCGTATGGTTGGTTTCAGCTTGAAATATAGGATAGTTTTGGACCCGATAGATGGCGCTGTTGGCGAGTTTTTTTTTAATTCTTATCCAAAAATACATACAACCACAAATTTTAACTTCCCTACACTCCCGTCAACATTTTTTATTGCGATTTCAGGGATTTTTTATAGGAAAAACTGTCGTAATTCATTTGTGTAAGCTTTCAATAGATGGCGGAGCAAACAAATTACGCATATTGAGAAAATACCACACTCAAATTATAACTCAGCATGACAAAAACAAAAAAAAAAAGTTCCGAAATACAATTATATATATTACGTACGTAATATATATAATCTGCCAAGGGATACACATGTCAAAGATATATACTCACAGACACAAATACTTCCTTTTACGGTCCTGCCAAAGTATAACATCACAACTGCCATTCTACAAATAATTCAACACTCCTCACACACCAACACTAAACCAGTCTTTAATTCTGACACACACCAGCACAAAACACGATCACAAAATCAAATACATTTATAGTCAGCTACTTACACGACCAAATTTGGAATTAACTCCTTACAATACATTGCACATAAGCAATATAACGCATTACCTAGTAATTTAAAACTTCCGGCAACGAACAAAAAAACATAGGCAAAAGCTCTTAAAATATCTTATTTCCTTAGCAGTTTCATTAATGACTAACACAATATTTCTCTGGAACTCCATAATAACATCTGCGTTTATTTATTTTAATGTATTTTATGTATTTGTCTTGTCCTTAATCTAATGTTGTCTTTCCCGAAATGAGTATTATAAACTGACTGGGAATAATACATTATAACTTTGTTATCATTTTGTAATGTATTATCTTGTAATAAATAAAAATAAAAAAAACTGCTTACGGTGTGTGTACTAACCTAGCCTATTAAGCTCTCACACACAAACGGTTGCCTAGATCGGTACAGATTGATAGCGTGCGATGAGTAAAAAAATAAACTGTAAATTGTAATTATGGAGTTGATCGAAGTAAAAGAGTAAACAGGCACTTTGTGAAAAGATTTCATCGCGCATCGCGGTAAAATCGTATAATTCACAAAGCTTTTGCGCGTGAGCAAGAATTGTTTCTTTGGTCAAGAATTTGTGTGATGTTTTCTAGTTTAGGTGTTTAATGTAAAAAAGGATCGAAATTTTTGGGCAATATTAATTTAATCACTAAAATAAGTATTAAAAACCTTTTTCCATTCGTTATTAAAAAAACACCTGAATTTAATGCTTTATCTTTGCGTACAATGGATATTAAAATTTCCTTATCGTTCTAATTAAAACACGCTTTGTTTTAACTTTGAATATGAATAATTTATAACAGGCCATAAAACGCTTCCATTTTTTGAATCTGAAGTTTATACTTATGCGAAAAAAATTACAGAAATACAGAATACTTTCTTTCTATGGAAAAGTCTTTGCTAATGAAGTTTGGAACACTACCCTTTTGAACGACAAATTTACATTGAGACACTTATGAAATACAATTTAAAAAGTTCTTCACATTTCCTTACACATTCCGCAAGTAAGTTAGAGAGCTTCTATGTGAATTCAATACCCACCTTCACGAAATGTTGGTACTGAAATTTACAACGGTCCGAACTTAGTACCTACCCAATTAACGTATATTAACGCAGTAAAAAATAGAAATTTAGGTAAATAAAGGACATTATCCAAATAATTGAAAATTTGAACTAATTTTACAAATTACAAACGTATTCAAAATAATTGCATTCATAATAAATTATAAAGAAATGATAGAGTGTCATAAGTAACAAGAGACGTACCTGTAAAAATTTAGCCTGTGATTCTCGATATTATTTAAAAAAAATTAATGAATCTTAAATAATGTTTTAAGGTGAAAATAAGTCACAGGTGATTAAAACTCGCGCCGCGTCTTCTACATTTTTTACTCCAAATAAGATAAGGAATCACTGATCTTTGGATTTTTAATACCACACAAAAGTCAGAACTGCTCTCAACCGTCTAGAGCCAGTGAGACTATAACATCCTTAATTAAGTATGTTATGAGGCTGAAAACAGTGCGGAGGAAGAAGAATGTGGGGAAGTGCCTGGATATTAAGATCTGATCGTCAAAGACGACGAAGGAAATTTTCAGCAAAGTTTTAATTCTGAATAGTGGAAGTATCTTACACTCTAAAAAATTGAAGTATCTTCTACTCTAGAACGTGCTTCGAGTAAAATACTTTTTTTTAATGAATAATACGCGAACTAACACAAGTCTATTAAATAAAATTGACATGCGTACACCGGGCTTTGAACCCACGATTTTCAGATTGCTAGTTGAGAACCTTACCCCTCAATAAGTCAGGTACGTCTCTTAACACCTTGTGTATAATATTGCATTGAAGATAAAAGAACCGTAATTTAAAACAAAAAAGGCTTCAAGGATAGCAAAGAAAAGCATAGCCTTATGGCCAACCCTAACTCATCACATGTAAGAACCTTTGCTTTATTTTTTAATAATGTCCTTGAAATTATATGGAAAAGAAAAAAGCAGGAGTAATGCAGACTGAATACACAGAAAGTCACTTAGAAGAGTGTGTGGAGAGACAATTTATTATAGTAGGGTAGGAAAAAGAGAGCCAAGAAGGATTATTAGTATTAGAAAATAAATGGCATAACAGATAAGGTATAGCGGGGAATTATTGTTACTTACGTACGTTGATTTCAGACGAGTTTTTAAAAAAGGAAATGCACGAACAAAATTTTTAATTGGTTGTGTTTTGGGTTGCATTGAAAAACCCCAAAAGTAGATTATTTAGACAATAAGCTCAAACGATAATTTTTTTCAGTACTCTCAAGTAAATTTAATAAATGTAAAGTAATCCTCAAGTCAAATTAATAAATGTATCTTGCAAAAAGCCTAAAGTCAAGTTGCTTGAAATAGAGAGTACGAAAACAGTGTGCAATATAGTTGTGAATGAGGAATACTTAGAGCAGATGGGTGAGTTTGTTTATTTATGAAGTATGTTTACAAGAGATGAAAAGGCTGACAGAGATATTTAAAGAAGGGATAATTGCAGGTAACTCCATTAATGGAGGACTGCTAACAAAAAAATGCCCAAACAAGCGAAGATAGCAGTCCACAATGCAGTGCTGGTACCTACCCTGGTGTATTGCAGTGAGGCATGGAACTAGCAGAGGAAGGATGAAAGTAGACTGAATGCTGTAGAAATAAGATCCTTGAGGCTTATGTGTGGTAAATCCAACTATGATCGTGTGAGAAATGTGAAAGATTAATAAAGTGACGCTTAGATGATTTGAGCATGTAGAGCGTATGAGCGAAAAAAGGATGTTAAGAAGAATATATGATAAAAATGTGAATGGTAGCAGAAGTCGGGGACGCCCGAGGAAGACATAGCACGATGAAGTGAATCCGATACTGCATTTTTTTCGTATTTTTGGAATTCGTTTATTAATCTATGTGATTTATACAACAATAAATAAAAAAATTATAAATTCTTATATATTTTTCAAAAATATTTTTATTTTTATAAAACTTTAGTCTCATTTTATTTTTTGTACTATTATTATTATTATTGTCTTTTGTTTTCGTTTACTGTGTATGTGTATAACAATATTATGGGTAAATATTGAAAACAATATTAGTGATTCCTAAACGCAAATCTGAAACAGAAAAATCAGAAAAGGAAACGGTCACATCTGGGACACGAACCCAGGACCCTTGTCTTTCCGGGACAATGCTCTACCAACTGCGCTAATGGGACCCTATCCTCATCGGTCACTTTTAACTGTATCATACTTCGAATAAGAACTACCAACGTTGTCTTCATTTTTTCACCGCCCATTTTTATTGGCAACTATCTTTATGTATGATCGCAAGATTCAACCCGAACTAAATGCAATCCTAGACAGCGTCTTATAGATAAACCTATCTTATTGTTTTTATTTTTAATGTGCGACATCTATTGACTTTTTCTGCAAGTCTAGAAATGAATTATTATTTTTCGGAATAACTTATTGAGTAAAACCTCAAATTATAATATTTAAATATTGAAGACAATATTAGTGATTCCTAAACGCAAATCTGAAACAGAAAAATCAGAAATGGAAACGGTCACATCTGGGACCTGGTCCCAGATGTGACCGTTTCCTTTTCTGATTTTTCTGTTTCAGATTTGCGTTTAGGAATCACTAATATTGTCTTCAATATTTAAATATTATAATTTGAGGTTTTACTCAATAAGTTATTCCGAAAAATAATAATATTATAGGTATTTACTTTATATATTATATGTATAATATGGAGCTCGTGGGATTGCACCACCCTCCCCGAGAACAATAAAAAAAAAATATTTATAATAATAATATTGGACAATTTTTATAGCGCCGCTTTTGTGAGTTATCACCTCAGAGGCGCTTGTTTCTAAATATTTCTACTCTTCCCATATTATTATGAACCGAAACCGTTGTTGCTCTTTAAATAACTATATTAATTTATTTCGCATCGGAAGTGCTTGATTGGAGAATTTAGAATTTAGCGAATTTTATAAAGTATCTACCTAAATATAGAATAATATTAACGCTTCCAGGCCTATTTCGTGAATTTTTCACGGGTCCGCGATAGTAAACAATTTAAACACAATAATATAACATCATTTTTAAAAATACCTAAATGAAAATGAGAAAGATTCACCGTAAACTTTCCATCGGAGAAATTCCGAGCCGAAAGGTTCCTTGTAGTAGCATATTTATTTATATTCAGATTCATAACAGCATAATCCTTTAATGAAATGCCGTGTTGGACGATTGATGTATTACATTTAGATGAGACATGAAGCGAAAAAAATGGTTCCGCTTTTTGAACTCCAACTAACTTTCAACTCTCCCAACGCTCTAACTAAAACTACCGAATCCGGTCTATGTGCACCGTTTATCGCGTTCTAATAGTGGGACCAACTTAGACGAAATATTAGTACGCAGTAGCGCATCTAACTGTAACAATTTGTTTTGCATATATATTTGATTATTTCGAAAGCCTTTTTTGTTAAATTTAATCCATTTCTTATAATCAGTTAACAAACTATTAAATAGTTTGATATCAATAAATGAAAATAATGTATAAAAAGCCAATAAAAGTAAACGATTAACTAGTAAATGAAGGCAAACGCCAATGGACAGGACATATCGTTTGGAGAAATAAGAGGGTTGAATGTTGCTTTAAAACCCTCTGGGTCGATTAGATAATAGGTAATAAGTTAGACAGAAATACGTGGCAGAGAGAGAGCAGCATTTAAAGGCCACTTTTAAGTGAATACTGCGCAGGAGTACCAACCGCTCCCTGCTAATAGGAACCAATTAGACTATGCCTTCCCAATTGTGGTATATTTGAGGGGAATAAGATAGAAAAAATTCAGATCTGCTCACCAAAAAAGGCTGACGCCATTTCTAGTAACGTGTCTATTGTTTTTGGTGATCTTTCACCTGGTTTTCAGTGAGCAATGGAAAGGAATAAGCTGATATTGATGATTTTTTTAATACGAATACTGCACAAAAGTCTCAACTGCTCTCAACCATCTGGAGACTGTGAGAATATAGCTTCCCCAGTTGGGGTATGTTGTGAGGCTAAAGGTAGTAGGAAAGGGAAAGAGATGGGAAGATGAAGGGTGGGAAGTACCTTGTTTAAATATGGTCACCAAACACGGCTAAAGCCATTTCAAGCAACGTTTTAATTCTGAATGGTGGTTTTACACCAGGGCAATACTGAGAGTATGTTCCATTCTAGAATTTACCGCAAATATATTTCATATCATTTTAAATGATTAAGGCGATGCCATACGTAGTAATGCAAAATCATGTTTTTTTGGTTTGAAAAGTTGGTCGCCTAGAAATGTTTCAGATGCTTTAATTAAATACTGCGAGTAGAATACATCTTGGCCTTTGAAATAATCGAGTATTTGTTAGATAAGTTTTTTTATAAGCCCATAAAAAAATAATGTATAAGGCCTATGAAAACAGCTTTAAAGTTCAAAATCTCCTACTTACGAACCCATTTTCGGTTACGATTTTATTGTATAGTGTGGAAAATTAAGTTATTTATAAAATGATCGAAAAAAAAAATTTTTTTTTTGCATGAACATCCACAAAATAAAATAAAAAGCACTTTTTGGCCATGTTTTTTTCTTGCATAAATAAAAACAGGCGGATGGTGTTAAGCGGGAATTTAAACCTTATCGCCATCTACGTAAGGGTTGTTATTGATAGCGGCTCAATTTAAAATACTACACGACGTAGTGCATTGCCTTAAATTTTCAAATAACACATATTGGATACATATTCGGATAGCTAGTCGAGAGCCTTACCCCTCGACTACGGAGGCCGACACCATGATGCTTATGATATTTTAAAAATGATCCACAACCCCAGGATACTAACAAACTGACATTATTTATTCTATCATTATTATAAGGGGAAAATATTGCAAGTGCAATTAAAAATGACTTAGCTGGCAGAAAAGTGGACCACTACATGACAAAAGAAAAACATTAAAACACAATTAATATACTGAAAATCATGACAGAGATAGCTGACATGTGCTTACTTTGTAAAAGACACTAGACGTATCCATTTCAAAAAAGTAAATATTGTATACTCATTGTGAAATATCATGTCTGAATGTTCCGCCTTTATTCTATTCGCTATTGCAAAATTGCATTTGACGTTTTCATCCGGCGAAAAATAAGCGAATTCCAGCACAAAGCAATAACTAAAATGAAAGTATTTTTCGGTTATTTCGCTGCAGGGCAGTCCTCGCCGTTTGCTAGAAGGATCTTCTACCAAATAATTATACGGCTCCTTCTATTTACCGAGGCTTGTTATTTATCCTGCCAGCTAAATCCTTTCTGCACGGGATGCTGATCCCAATTTATCTTCTGAGTCTAAGCGCATTATGTGGAGCTATACTTGGGATAACTGAGGGAGTTATTTGACTTCATATAAGGCCTTGATTTAGAAGACGTAAGATTGGTCTTCAAGGAAACATAAATACTTATAACAATAAAAAGGCGCCTTTCATTTTCTATGATATTTTTTTATTTTTTTATTTAGGAGATATTGTATTATAATAATGTGATCTATTTATTCTACGTGCAAATTACAAAAAATTCAGAATCAATTCTTTAAAAAAAAACTTTACTCTTTTAATGATGCTATGAAATTCTACCACACATCTAATTTTTACTTATCAGATGTGAAAATTTGTTATCGAATAATACTTTTTTTTCACACATCAATGCAAGATACATAGTTGCACGATATTCAAAAGTTGTTGTCGAGAATAAAAAACATTTGATTAAACATTTTATTATTTTACAAGCAATAATTATTCGCCTGAACCACTTATCCACATTGAAAAATCTCCTGATAAAAGATACATGACGCCAACGGGACTCGAACCCGTGTCCCTTCGATTTCCGGTCGACAGCTCTGACCACTGAGCTATGGCGGCTTATCTCTTATCCGCGAAATAATTCAATATATACTAGTGTTTCATTCAACAATTACTGCTTGTTACATTTTTTCACCTGAAAACAACCAACTTTATTTTATATGAGAAAGGCATTGTAAGTGCTAACTCTCTCACTAGATGGCGTCGAGACAAATTGTCTACATTTTTAGCTGAAATACTAGAACTTGTCAAAAAATAATAAACATTTTATACCTACATAGTTATGAGTTCGAAGATAACTCTAACCATGTTCTCATTTTGAAATTGTAATAATCAGAAATAACAGTTTAAGATAAAACGGTTTTTGGATATTTCTATAGCTTTGTTTAGTGACCAGATCTGGAGAGTCAGATACTTCATCTAACCCTTCGCATATCTATATTCGTTTATATTCCCTTCTTCTACCTTTAATGTTCTATGACGTTAAAATAAGTCAGCTGGAGTATGGTGGTGGTGTTTCGAATTTGCATCAAAAAAATATATAATTATTTATTTTTATTTATTTATTAATCATAAGTTAGCTCACATCATCGTGTGTGCTAATAGTTTAAAAATTTAAATGTAAGTATATATTATGAACACTTTGATGGAATTCCACCAAGTACTAATAATTGAAAAAAATTAAAAATTTTACTTGTGCTCTATCAGTTTTCAAACGAGTACAAGAAAATAAAAAACTATCAATATTTGATGAAAATATGTTTTCTAAATTCAATTTTTCTCAATTATGCTGAAAAAAATCCTAAAAAACTTCCCCAGGTAATGTCTAAATACAGACGCAAGGAATTTATCCGAGGTTTATGCACCATATAGACGTACTTGAGGCAACATATAGATTAACTCTATAAACCAGATGTGATGCAAAACTTGCAATACTTAGTTTTGATATAAATCATAATTTAATTGTAATAGCCCATTCCTCTTGAAATGCTATGGCTTATACGTGCCTGAAAACTTCAAACAGCCAAAACAAAAAGTAAAATTAAAAAAAAATTCAATTATAAGTACTTGGTGGAATTCCATCAAACGGTCCATTTTAAAGAAGTTTTTTTTAACCCTTGCTGAGTCCCCTTGTTCTTTCTACATCATTGCTATAAACCTTCTTAGTTCTATGAAAGGAGGTGATGGCGGACGTCTAAGCCAAGGGACGTCAGGAAACTAATTAAATGTGAAGAAAGTATTACATAGTTCTGTCTTTTGTTATGATTTTCCTTACACCTTTATACGCGGGAGATTCAGACGTCTTCCGTGAGGTAAAACAAGACTTACCTTTTACCGAAAAAAAAGATAAATAATTTTATTTTTTCTTTGGTGAAGTGTATATAGAATATGACGTAATATTTATAGTGGAATACGAAGTTGAGTTACTGGCAGTGGTCGAGATACCTGCTAAGGAGACAAAACAGACGGAACGCGAAATATAAAATAACCAAGATTAACCGCAAAAGTATCCCAAATTCCTTTTGGAAAATGGAAATCCGTGTTGTAAAGATTGTGTGAACTTGGTTATTAAACATATCCTAAAGACGTCTAAAACAATGTTGCCTTTCTTCTGTAAGAGTTTTTTTCAAGTTCCGTTATTATTTCAGTATTGTGTAGCAACTATCCAATAATGATAAAATAACAGAACTTGAATAGGAGTTTTGCCGAACTTAAATTAATATTGAAATTTTACGAGTTGTTCAAATTCTAAACTACCCTTCCTAAGAGTTTATCACACTCTAGAATGGTGTAAAACCTAACCTAGCCCAACTTTACTATAAAAACCTCACAGCAAATTTAAAAAAATATATTTTGGGATTAGGATCCCGTGACCTCTGCGTTCAAAGCCTATTATCACTTTTTTTGGATTGTAGTAGCCAATAAATCCGCTACCCGTCTCAAAGTTATAGACTACTAGTCATTGTTCAGTAACTCATTACGCTACAAGTGCTACGAAGGGGAAAAGCTATTAAAAATTTTAAAAATGTCATTCGAAAATAAAAATTTATTAGAAATTTCGAGCCGAAAGTCAAAACACATTTGATTTTGATTAGAGATTAAAGAAAACAAAGGAAAGATTTTGTTATAAAGTGCTTCACTGAAAATAGCAAAAAGTATGTGTACCGAAATTCCTGGAATACCAAAATCAGACACGATCAATAATTATTATTGTACGCCGGAATGTTCACACGTCGCTGGCAAAGTGGATGTTAAACTTTGAACTCCGAAGTTAAAGTTCACGCGTGAGCTCTATATCTGAACTTCAGAGTTAAGGGACATGCGTGAAGCGTATCGATATTTCGTACAGGGAAGATTTATCTCGGCCGAAATGGAAACAGACTCAAAGAGTAAAGTTACCGAAAGCGCCAGAAATTAACATCCTGGAGTTTTTTCTAGTGACATGTGGTAGCTTATATTGCGGGCTTGTAAAATAATCATGTGTTTTGATTTTTTAATTTATTAAATAAATTGGTGATAGCAAAAACCTTATCAGTGTTGATTGAAAGTTTTGATCTCGAATAAAAATGTAAAAATAATGTCTGTTCTGAACTTTATGGCAAATCACCCTAAATCCTCATTTGGGCAGAAACATTATTTGTACCAGGCTCCACTTTTATTTAATAGCCTTCCAGATCACATTAAATCGTCAAATTCCTTGTGTACATTTAAAAAGAATGTTAAATTATTTCTGCCATCCGAGGATTTCCAACATATTATTTCATCTTTGTCCTTTTAAATTGTGGCATAATATTTTGAATAAGTTTATTTTTTCATCCTTTTCTTTTTTAATGTAATTTTTTTCTCTCTCTTTCTTTCTTCTCTGTTTAAAAAAAAATAATAGTTTGTTACATTTTTATTGCAATTAAATATCATGGTCACCCTACATGTTTACAGCATTATATTTTAATGAATAGGCTGATAGGTACCATATAGGTATCCAATTCGTAGAAACGTCAATGTAACAATATTGTTATCTTAATATTCGAATTTTTTTTTAAATATTTGTACTATTTTAAATCTCTTATAATCTTTGTACCATTTTTTTTAATATTTTGTAAAATTATTAACCTCAACACAGGCTTGTCCTAGTGAGGTTAAAAATTCTAACTTTAAGAAAAGATACAATGTAAAGAAACGATAAATAAATAAATAAATGGTAAAAATAAAACGTTTTTTAAGACAGTATCTAAACTTGAAAATAATATAAAATTTAGGCTGTAGGTAACGCTGTTAGATTTTTGTTTGTTTTAACGACAGCTTAAAAAAAGACTTAACTTGTTTTGTGTTCAAATATTTTATTTTATTTTTCTGGTTAAACTTCGTTCCTTAATTTTCTTTTCATTAATACAAACCCTCTTTTTTACCTGCAAAAAAGATGCAGTTTTTTGAGTTCACTAAAATAATTTTAAATTCTAATAAAGGGGACATAATACAAAATAGGACTCAAACAAGATCACTCGATTTATCTTCCCATCTAATCCCGTCCTTCGTTACTCTATCCCAATCCTATTTCCCCTCCCCAATATATTATCAGTTGTGGAATGTTCATAATAATTGGTAAAGTTAACTATTTATGTGCTTTTATTTTAAGCCCCCGTATATCCAATTTCTACAGATTTATACCAAGTTTCTCGTCAACTATTTAAGTTTTTAATTTCCAAAAAAGGAGTTATTTTTGAAAATAATATCTAAACATTTGTTATGCCGAAACGTTAATTATATGAAATTCCCTTGATAGAAAAAAAGCGTAAAGTAATCTCCGAAAATTATTAAGAACACGTTTTGTTCTGTTATTCAATGTATTATAGGCATGAAAAAATTCAGAGTGTATCTTTAAATGCAACTATAGAGATTTTTGCTATAATTCAAAAGAGTCGTGATTTATTAAATATTTTAATCATTTCGCTTAATTATTATCGTTTTAATATTAGCGCACTCCCTCTAACATTAGTATTTACATATCTAACTTTTTTCACTTTTGCTCACTCACGTTTTAACGCTTACTACGGGGCTTTAAGATTTGCTGTCAACTTTCACAAAAATAATAAAATAAATATTTTTTGTAAATATAAATTGATTTTCATTTTAAGTAAGTGTTTGGAAAACATATTAATTCTAAGCAAGAGGCTTTGAGGGATCTCCGGTAATAACCATTTAAAGTAAATCGATGATTGATTATTGTTTAAAATATTTAAAAAGCATTATTTTTCATTCTAAGAATATACATTTTGTATTTAAAAAAAAACAATTTTGTACTTAAGTTTACCAGTAGAAGGAACCGATACGCCCGGTATCATTGACATAAAGATGCATAAGTTTTTCACTATAGAAGGGTAACGCACTTTTGCGAAATGGTTTCTCGATGTTTTTATTTGATATCATCGACCTCTTAATACCCATTAAATTATATCACGTGCAAAAAAACCGTTTAGAAAAATGCATTACAATAAAAAAAAACCTAAAAAACAACTTATCGTTCCATTTTCAGGAGTGTATTACATTAGAGTTTGGTTAACTTCCAGCGTCACGAGTCGCTCGGTGTCGTAAAACGCTGTAAATTGGCACTAAATATCATTCAGAAAAACATTGTCTATTTAAGTACCAAGTTGGAGGCCTTTTATACGATCGTAATAAGGATTCCTGAATCACACTTGCTGATAAAACTACTGAAAAATATCAGCCAATTTGGTATAGATATATTATAAAATCAAATGCACCTTGAAAATCAAGGTATTGTTAGTATTTTCAACAAAGATATTTATAACTGAGAAATCTGAATTAATTATGAAAGTCCGATTCTAGTTAAAAGTTTCTTATCACCTAAAAGTTTCTGGTTATTACAAGCGTAGTATTATAAGTTGTCCTTTGAGAAATTCCATTCTGTGCTTAGTAAAACATCTTCATAATTGGTTGAGAAAAATACAACAAATATGATCGAAACAATTCAGGAGCAGTATCTCAGCGAATAGTTTCTCTCACGCCTAATTTTATGTTGTAATGTTGTGAACATCAAAAATACCAATGATGCGAAAAAGTGATGTATCAAAAGTACGTGTTTTCACATGAAATTTTTTTTTTTAAAATCATCAAGCGTCAAATAATACTTTACGTATAGATGGGAACAAAACACTGCAAAGCTAGCTAAGAGACATGGAATGATTAAACTCTTTTACAATACTTGCCTGATAAGCAAAACGATAGTTAAAATAATACATAACCTTAAAACGGAATGTTAAAAAAAGAAGTAAATCCAATACTTATGACGAATTTTTATTTATTTATGAACACTTTTGTGTACAAACTCTAAATAACAACATTACTTCTAATTAAATTTGTTCCTCTTTAAAGTTTTGTTCCGCAAATATAATTACACATCAGATTTTATATCACTCAACCTAACGAAGGAAACCCCCTCCCTAACCCACCCTTTCCTTCCATGTGGTGACATTAATTTTCAATAACCTTCACAACAAAACTTTAACACGCTTTCAACTTCCAAACATCAGTTTCCCCATTTGTGATACGTGTTGTTTCTCTTACCAAATGCGTACAAAGAAAGTTAAAATATGGAGTTTAAACTTGTGCTTCTACATTATGAAGGACAGTTTCAAAGTTCCTGAATATTTTGTGTAACAAATATGACAGAAAGCTATCAAAAACAGTAAAATTCTATTGGTCGATTAAACCGATATTTATACCAACCGATAAAACCACTCGACCTGCCACCATACATCGAAGAAGCCTCTTAGAACTGAAGGTGGAAAACAACTTCCTTGAGAAAATTCCCCATTGAGAGACTTGGGGCGAACCTAGTGGCATACTTACAAAGTAAAAAGGGAACTTATTTTTAGGGACCTCTCAATGTACGCATACACTACGAAACTAGACACTCGATACCATGGAACTATATTCTTAGCTCGACACTGAGTGTATAAGTGTGTTTGGGTATGTTCACCGGTGTTCGCTCTAGCGGTAGAGTGTCGAGATCATGGAACTAGGATATCCATACTCTTTGGTCGAGACACTGATGTTAGTGTCGCGGTGTTCGCTGTGTGTGCGGGTGAATCAGAGTGCAGTCGGAGTGTCTTCCTCGGTGTATTGAGTTTTGAAAAGTAAGATACTTTTAGCAGTACTTAGTAGATCATGTAGCGTTCGTGGAGCTAAAACATAAAAACAGGGTAACAAAACGAAAGCGATTAAGAATTTGATAGTAGTCTAAAACAAATGTAATAATAAAGAGGAAAATACATAGGTTGAGTAACACGTTATAATAAAATTATTTATGATACCAACTGCGAACGAAACCCAATGAAACAGAACGTTATGAATTTTAAATTTACATATTTTATATTGTAATTACGTGTCACAAAAGGAACAAAGTAAAATTAAATATATTTATAATGCCAATCGAAATCTCAGTTCAATTAGAAAATATTTATTAATCCCATGTTTCTTTCTCCTTTTTATCTAGCTCCAGATCAAAATCTTCCGATGTTTAAGTGGATGTCGCGCGTAGCGTCGTTTTGTATCCTTTATATCAGTCAGTACGTATCCTTGCTTTGTGTGACATTCCTTACGCAAATTTAAGCGGGCTAAATCTGTTGCTTAAGCCTTGCTAAGCCGCAGAGTGGTTCCATTTTTATACACCGAGGCGCTAGCAGTAACAAATGTCAAATATGACGTTCGCGTAATTAAATAGTAAATTGCATAATTTTATCAGTATGGACTGTAACATTCACCGAGCGATGGGGGATGTTGATGCTATTAATTGATAATAAATCTAAAATAGACAAATTATGTAAGTAAGGTAAGGGATTGTGCGAGGAATTTTCAGGACAGTGTTATCAGCGGTTTGTTTGTCATAATTTCATGAATAGTGCATTGACTACAGAAAAACAAACACAATTTAAATTTATATCCTCGGGTATTGCACCGTGCTGATTGAAGTGGGGAATTTAATCAAACAAACAACTCGTAACTAAGCTTGCCTTATTTGAGATTTGTCATTTTGTCATACCTAACATTTGTCAATTTGTCATACTTAACATTTGTCATTTTGTCATACTTAACATTTGTCATTTTGTCATACTTAACATTTGTCATTTTGTCATACTTAACATTTGTCATTTTGTCATACTTAACATTTGTCATTTTGTCATACTTGTCATTTTGAAAGCTCTCGATCTCCCAATGACGTAAGAGCATAAATATACCACTCACGTATCATAAAATTATCAAGTAATTACCTCTAATAAAAATCTTAGACAATAGTGTAATATTGCTGATATCTAGGCTTCCTACCTATTTATGGATTACACTCCAAGCTACGTAAGCTTCACATTCCAACCAAGCCGAGCTTTAACAACTGATATACCGGACAATAGACACCCCGGCCACAAATGTAGCGATATCGCAACTTGGACACTGTGGACGCTGATGTAGGTACTCGAATATGGTTGACGTATGGACTGCTCATACACTGGTGTCTATAGTTTTAGAGTCGTTGGGTATGTGAATCACTATGGCCAGGGTTTTCTCTTCGGAAATCGTAAATCATCTGCTTTCACATTTCCCTTGCTCATATGCGACATACAAATAGAGGAATAAGTACTGCATTGTTAATGCGAAGAAGTTTAATCCGTCATTGTTGAAAAATATCCACTCTACCCAGTACAGTGACACGTTGTCGAATGCTTAAAAATCTTAGCGAGTAATGCGGGAAGAAAATAACAATAACTTTTTCCTTTATTATTTGAGGATTTGTAAAAATATTTTTATGAAAATAACTATGACTAAACGACAAATGATACTACTGAAGACTTAAACAGAGTGCTGCGAAGAAACAGCGAATCTGATGATGTTTTTCAAGAGATTCTTATGTTCAAATCAGGACGCTTGATGAACAAAAAAATGACAAGCCTTTGTTTTAAATTCGTAATTTTTATTAAAAAACTTAATGCTGTGGTTCCATGGATAAGAAAATATCAATATTAGAAGCAAAGCATAATTTCCATATAATTTGTTTAGATATTTCACTTTATAATAATAAATTCCCGAATCTTTGATACCACCCTCTGTATATTGTAAGGCAGAAACTAATGGAAGGAAATCAGAACTTGCTGGCTTTAAGGCTGTCGTGTAATGGGAAATAATGAAAGCCTTAAGTGAATTCAAAATAAATGTTGTGTAATGAACGTAATTCTTTAGCAGGGCTGCGGAACCTTTTGTTCCTTCAGACCCGCCGTTTGTTTGTTCAGTGCGAGTTTAAACTAGATTTCTGCAAAAGCATGGACCTGGTATTCCTGTAAGAGGCGGTTGAGTGTAATATTATGAAATGGAAGGCTGCGCGTTAGTCAAAGTAAATGAAATGGAATCAGTGTAATAGTAATTTTATTTTTAGGAATAACTTTATTGAGTAAAACCTCAAATTGTAATATTTAGTTATTGAAGACAATATTAGCGATTTCTAAACGAAAATCTGAAACAGAAAAATCAGAAAAGGATACGGTCACATCTAGGACACATCCTACGGTCATATCCTAGATGTGACCGGATCCTTTTCTGATTTTTCTGTTTCAGATTTTCGTTTAGAAATCGCTAATATTGTCTTCGATAGTTAAATCATTAAAAAATCTCTGTCGAAGGTCATTCCATGGGGTGGCGGATTCATGGGGTGAGAGGTTTATCCAGATCTTGGCAGCGCAGTTCAAGGAATGGCTTTGTACGTTCTAGAATACAAACCTCCAGATTAATACCCTCCCTTCATACCCTTTTCCTACCCAGAAAATTCTTTCCCTTCTTTCTCTAAAAATACCCTCCGCAAACCACCAAACATGATATAGGCCCCAAGGGAAATGATTTTCCTCAGGGCCTCCTGTGTTAAAATAATGTAAAAAATGGAAGTTATCTCCCAGAAGAGAACACCGAATACTAAATCAATAAGGAGATCACGCAGGAATGAAGGGCTATGTTGATTTTGTAAATAAAAACCTTACCAGTTGAAAATTTTTATTTGTCCGAAAATCAACAAAATGGTAAACAAACCCCGTTTAATTCTCGAATTAAATACCTATATTTATTTGTTTTGTACGCAAAAATCTTACACCTAACCCATTTATATTGTATTTAGAGAGTAATGGTAGATTCCCTTTGGCTTTAATTATGTCCAGTAATTGGAAAAAGAGCCAGATATACATTTCATAATGTTTCTCTTATTTTTCCCCTTTCACTGTTCCACTGTTTCACACAACTCAATGTACCATAGTTCCACTGGCTTCGGGAAGCAAAACAAAACTGTGAAATAACTCCTCCGTCTCTTGAGACCAGAAAACCGATTTGCCTGCGACTCAACGAAATAGTGAGCACATCACGTTAAAGGCTCGAATTAGAGAAATAAAATACCCTGACATTGGTCTGGGCCAAGAAGGTAGCTGGGTAGGTCTGACTCTAGGGTTACTCGGGGGTAAGACGGGGAAGATGGGGCAGACGGGGTTGGTAGAAATAATGAATGCAGACGGAGGGGGAAACTGTCAAGTGCACTCGGGGAGAACGATGTATGACGGCGGAGGAGATGGCATTAGGGGGGAGTGTGGGAGATAAGCGTTATGAATTGGATAAGGGATGCTGTGCTTTTATCGCCGAGGGGATGTTGATGAAAATAAGGGAAAAAAAATTAGCACAGTCTAAAGTCTACGTTAAAAGAGAGAGATTAGGTAATGAAGTACGACGTTATGATAATGCGTGAAATGTAAGGTTTAAATTAATCTTGTTTTTTTTGTCGATAAAAGGAGGAAGACATTTAGTAAATTTATTGAATTCTCTACGCAGAATTACAAATGACAAAAATTAAAAACATGAACTCACTTAAAAGCTTAATAATGTGCCGTATTCTATAATTTGTATACTATCCAAAAGTATTTTGAATTAAAGTGTAAAATCTTTATGATGATTTTCAAAAATCGCGCGTTTTCAAAGAACTGTTGGCGATTTCGATATAATATAGAGAAGTGAGTGGAATAAATTTATAATTCAACGGAGATTCAATAATTCAGGGGATTATAACAGTGTTTTGATGGATTTTAAATTTAACAACTTTCCTTCCACTTTCAAACCTTCAAAAGTTGGGTTATTTAATCCATTTAAATTTCGATTTTTTTTTTGATTGAATGAAGTGGAATCTTTTGAAGTGGAAATCAACCCACTTCCCGATATTCGAACAAGATGAAACTCGACAGATATACTCGTTGTCAAGGGCAATGCAATCTACAAAATCAAAGCCATTTTAATCGTCGTTTGCACCACTTATAGATAATATGAAAAACAACCGCAAACCGTAGCGTTTAACGTCGTATATAATAGTGTTGCCACGAAATGTTTAATCACGTTGTTATTGTGAAAATATCCTCAGGTTATGGGAATATATAATTAAATACATTGTATCCTATAAATGTTTTCTGTATGTGGAAATTTGAACGTAATATTATTCATTACGTTGAATTGAAATGTCAATTGCATTTGAACTGTGAAATGCGTGGATAAATAATACATTCGGTTCTGGTTCTGAATTGATATTTTTGAAAGGAAAATATACAGCACGTTTTAGATGCACAAAATATTTGTATTTGAAAAAAAAATAGTATACCGCAGTTTTATTGTAATATGAACAAAAAACCACTGCAAATATTGTAGTTTTTTTACTGCATTTTTATTGGCAAACCTTGGAAAAGGTAATGTTTGGGCAACAACCTTTGTTATGTTGTTAATGATCACCTATGTATATATCTATTTGTAAAATATTTGCTTTGCCAATTTCTCCAACACGTCAAAAAGGCAATGAATACATAGAAGAGTTTCCTAACCGCGCAAACTTGGTAAAAATAACAAATCAAAGTAGTATAGAATCATGGCGGGTTTAAAGATAACTTTGATAGTTTAGTGGTTTAAAGCCTTGCTAAAAAATATGGTGTAAATATTACGCGGCGCGTAAGGTCAGAACAGTGAAAAACTTGACTTATTACCATAGCATTTGTTTGTTTATAACTGTCTTAAATCGGGCTCGTTGTCAGCTTTACATCACAAACGTTGAACGGGCGTGTAAGAATCAAATAAGTAAGACAGTTAGTGTTTAGAAAAAATGTGATTCTCCGATAAGCTTCAAATTATTGCATTCAAATCCCAGTCAAGTCAATTAGCTTTATTTTCGAATGGTTTTCTAATGCCCTATAAAAACTAATATTTAAATAAGCCAAATTAATTTTTTTCGCCTACTAATATTTACGTACCAACAAGATTATAGGCTTATTTTATTCAGAACTTACCTTTGTTTATAATGATCGTCATTTATTTTCATCAGCATTTTTAAAATTATTTGATCGTAAATAAAATAAATCACCAACCGTAGCGAACAATTTGGGCTTACCTATGGCCATAAAATAATTGGTTCCCGGTGCGGTGGTACTCAAACCCGATTCCCAAATCCCATACATGTATATCATTGAATTTTGATACGGACATTTGTCTTGTTTAAGATATTTAAAAAAATATAAAAAACTTTTGAAAGTAATTTAGCGTAACGTGAGGTAGAATTTAAAATTTCCATTTAAATGCCAAAAACCGAACCGGTTCATGCTTGTTCTGTTGGGACTTATGGCATTTCGTTTGTTGAAAGCTTTTCTTATTTTTTTGAAAATGTTGTTAGTTAAAAATCATATTTTTATTGATAGATCTTTCGTTATTTTCCCACCATTCTTATAAACAACATATGTAATGTACATATAGACAAAAATTGTGCCCTCGGTAGCAGATAAATAAAAAATTCCAAATCTTGTTACAATTAAAGACTAATTACCCAAAACTCTTATGCAAGTATCTTTTTCAGATTATTTAGAGATATCTTAATGTAAAAACTAGGGCAATGCTATTTAGACTTCAAACTCGTCCTAGGACGTGTTACGATAAAAGTTCTTGAAAAATTACAGAAAATAACGATAAATTAATATTAATTGCATTAAACTCTCATAAAGCACCGTGCCAACTGTAACATTTATTCAATGGGTTAAATTTTAATGCTACTGGGTCATTAATAACCTCGGGGACATTTATAACTTTAAGATTCTTTGAACCCGAAATTCAATCACATAATCAATTCTCATGGATTCCTTTACGTAAACATTTCACTTGTAAAACAATATAAGTAAAGTAAAACGAAAGTAGTTGAGAACCATCGATCTAAATCTAATACTTTTATAAAGCAATGATCAGCTCGTTGTGGTTTGTTTTGATATTAAGTATCGAACGGAACGACCAAAATACTACATCTTTTTTGTACAATCTAAGTCTAAAACCTGAGTCTAGAAAGTCCTGTTCTTGCAATTTCATCTGAATGTAAATTTGTTGGTATGGTTCAAGATGGTGACCTTGTTGAACACTACCTTTTTATCCCACCAGAGTTCGCACGCTCGATGTTCCTACTACAAACTACCAAATCGAAAACGTCAATATCTATAGTACCTACCGGCCGGAAGAAAGTTTGTAAATCGAATTATCATTGAGATTTGATGTTCAAAATAAGAGAAAAATTACTGTCCTCATCTGATTTCGAAAACGCCGGGACTTCAGATAGACTATATATATCCGGGGTGGATCAACAAATGCAAACGGATCAACAAATACCTGGCGTACCGTCGCGCGAGATCAACAAAGTACGAGAGGGGATTAATATATATATATATATATATATATATATCAAAATGAATAATTGTTTGTTTTTCCTGTATGCGTTACCAAAACTACTGGACCGATTTTGCGGTTAGAGAGTGGTTCGAATGGTAGGAGAAGTCGGGGACGATTGAGAAAGACTTAACTCATTATCAATGCACTGGAATGAGATACGGAGTCGAATCAATGCTGAAATAATGTTGTTTTTAACAGTAACAATTTGGAATTCACGATACTATATGAAGTAAATGGCAGAAAAAGTCGTGGATGCCCGCGAAGACATGAATCAAATAATGGTAATTAATGATTTGTAAGAATAAAATATGACTTGGAAGTGAAGTTGAAGGGGTTGAGGACGTCCGAGATAGACATGGCACGATCAAGTGAAACAAATTTCCACCTTAAAAATGTACCCAGTTGTAAGTCCCCGAGCAACGCGGGTTATATGTCAGCTATAAGCTATAAGCACGAATCATGATTTAATTGCATGCATTACTAATTATTTGAAAGTGTATAATTATGTTTGATAATGCCTTCAGAAGGCAAAACTGTTAATAATAATAATAAGTTACATTTTCAAGACTGTAAGAATTATATTGGACATAGTTACATTAAAAACTGTATATTATGCGCTCTTTCAATCAATGCTTTTATATAATGTTGTCTGTTGGGGCACTTGTCACAAGACTACCCTATAACTTTTAAATGTTGCACAAAAAATAAGTTTTTTATTCGTCACAGTTATTAATTATATTTATTTTTTGGAATAACTTTATTGAGTAAAATCTCAAATTGTAATATTTAATTATTGAAGACAATATTAGCGATTTTTAAACGAAAATCTGAAACAGAAAAATCAGAAAAGGATACGGTCACATCTAGGACTCGAACCCAGGCCCCTTGCCTTGCCGGGGCACCGCTCTACCACTGAGCTAATGGGACCCTATCCGCTTCGGTCACTTTTCACTTCGGTCATTTATTGGCAACTATCTTTATGTATGATCGCAAGATTCAATCCGAACTAAATGCAATCTAGACAGCGTCTTTTAAAATAAACCTGTCTTATTTTATTTTTATTTTAATAAAATAGAGCGGTGCCCCGGCAAGGAAAGGGTCCCGGGTTCCAGTCCTAGATGTGAACGTATCCTTTTCTGATTTTTCTGTTTCAGATTTTTGTTTAGAAATCGCTAATATTGTCTTCAATAATTAATTATCAATTTTATGGTGAAAATAAAAAAAATATGTCGATAAGGGAGTTGCATATAATACAGGTTCTCTGTAATTTTTTTAACAACCTTGATACTGCCGAAAAATTTACAAGTGCGCAGCACTAGATTGGGTTTTTCTTTAATGTATCACCCGGTGAAAACCAGAATATTCTTCGGATAAATGAGTTTTTCTGATTCAGCTTCGTTGCTTTATAATATACTTAGTGAAAATATTAAAACTAAAGGTTCGTTAAATCTAGTGGTGATTTGAATTTTCAATTTCGTGGCTTCTGTTATAAATCACCGTGGAAACCCCATATTCGATATAATCCATATGTTTGTATGTATTTGTATTATGTAATTTAATTTTTTGATTAAATGTAATTGTGAAGCTGCTCTTCCCAATACAGGAATTTCCCCAGTTATATGAGTTAATAAATAAATTAATGCATACATAATTAAATTACACAGCAGCATTGGTTTTAAAATAAACTTAATAAATTATTGAATGTATAAAAGAAAAACTTAAAAATTAATTATTTTGACAAATGGCAGTGTAGTTGCGGGAGTAGGCTTTAAGTGAATCTTTTTCTACAGTACAATTCACTTCATAAAATTGTGCATTTGTAACAAAAACTCTTGAAAACGTATTCATCTTTTCAACTACAGAGTTAACCAGAACTCACCGGAGCGTTGCGAAATGCGGCATAATAATTCTTTAATCCAGAAAACCCACTGGGAGTATGTAGGATAATAGGGGGAAGAATTTCAAAGTGGAAAGAATTACGGGATTTTTCACCTGCATTATTTGAAGTGTCTAATCAGAAGGTGGTGCATCGGTGTGGAGAACCAATCATCATTGTTCTTCCTGTTGTTTTCTTAAACTTAAAGGAATATATTATACTCTGAAGTCTGCATCTGAAGTGGTTATCACAAAGAACTAAGGATTTTAATGAAACTATTTCTTTTTTGAGTAATTAGGTATTATGCCGTGTACGCTTCCTCCCTCTTTAGTCAAAGTTTCGGACAGCGTTACAGTGTCCATCATCAGGGCAGATGTAATAATTTAAATTATTTCATCACTCTCGACTAGCGATCCGGAGGCCGTGGGTTCAAATATCGTCGGGCACAAATAAATTTTATTTGATTGATTTGTACTATTTCACAAATTAAAGATTTGAAAATCATATAAGATGTTTTTGCGGCACGCACCCCATTCAGAATCGATGACCAGATATGAATAGCCAAGTATTTCCCCGACTTCCTCGTCCCCATCCCCTTCCCCTCTCTACTATCTTCAGCCTCACAACACACCCTAATTAGGGATGCAATAGCCTCACTGGCTCCAGATGGTTGGGACTATGGGTTGTACGGTATCACATTAAAAAAATCTATATTTCTACCATAAAAATTATTTTATTTCCAATGCCTTTATAATTTGACCCATATGGTTTCATTTTAAAAACTTTAGGACCATTTGAGTTTTATTTTCACGCATACTCCGAAAATACGGTTTCTCCAAATATCCCATTATTGTACATTAGTTAAATGTCATAAGTTATGAAATTATTGTACACAAGTTTAAATGTCCTGTTTGTGTCTCGAATAAAATAAAATTAAAATAAATAAAAGTTGTTTTCAATATTTTTATGATATATAGACTAGATTCAACGTAGATATATCGATTTTTTAAAATGAAAGCAATTCAACAAATCATTTTAAGACTACGCCAAGCATTGAAAGAAGAAAATAATATAAAATCTATCATTATGTAAATAAAACAAAACACGAATTCTTTTCGTAGTGATCCTGTAAATGCGGTGAGCACAATCCACGATTCTCAATCCTGTATGTGAGCTATGGTTTTATCCTTCATAAGAAAGATTGGCAGATATGAGTAGGAAGGGGGAAGAGGAAGAGGAAGCACGTACGTTATGGATTTGCTAAAGCCTCCGGGCATTATCGTATCCGGAGATATGCTTTGATACGTACCACGGATACGGTATCGGTGAAGACGATGCGATGGGCGGAATTATAAAACGCTGCTTTATCTACTGAATCGTGACGAGTTTAAAAATTCATTGTTTGCTGGGAAGAATATTGACTGAAAGTGTCAGGTCGACGTGATCAAAGACAGTATGAGATATTATTATATAACTAACGCAAGGAGTTGTATTAGTCCCAGCTAGAAGTCTTAAGTGACGTTATCATTCTATCTTCTCTGTTTTCATTATCATACTTCGTGAAAGTAAGAGGAAAATCGTCAGTGACGAAACTTATTTCGAAATTCCAAAGTTTTCAGGTAGTTTCAGGAAAAAAACAATATTTTTATGAATGGAAAAAGTAATTTGTCCATGGAAATCATTTTTCAATGAACTTTTTAATCGTATTTTGAAGGTTTTTAAAAATCATTTTTACTTCTACCTTTTCTTCTAATCATCTTCCGAAGTAAGACTTTAAGCCTGAAACCCCATAAGCTTGTACCCCTTCTAAGTCACCAAACGAAGCAAACCACTTGGGGTGACCTATCGCAGAGGTGTTAGTTATCAGTCTCCTTGATGGGGAGGTTACCTGTATTGTGGAGGATATTATCCCATTTTTCTATTCTCTATAAACATGTTATGCATCTTTATTAAACAGTATCAAATTTTGATGAGAAAAAAGTATTAAATTTAGTTAAAACATAACAAATAAAATAACAGTAAAGAAAGAAGCGATGACAGAATCCTGTTATGTAGTGATCTCATTAAAAAAAGTGGTGTTAAAATGTGTCATAAGTGCAGCTTTATACTTTACAAGGGGAATATTAAAAGTATCTGCGATTTTAGCATAAAAGTTCCTAAGTGTGTGCAATCTATTTATAACTGAGTTATTTATATCTTATCCTTATTGATTAGATTATAAGCAATGACTCAATTCGTTTCATAACTAACTTTTCTTAACAATTACACATAACTGTAGTAATGGCAGTTGCCAAAAGAATGGGGAGTTGAGATATAAAACAGATGCTGAATTATGTTGAAGATTAGATATAAAATATAATAAATAAAGCAGAAACTTGGTTAACTACAATTCTTCAAGTAGTTTCTGATCTCCTTCCAGTTTTCTAATCTGCATAACTTCTTCTAATAAATATTCTGTTAATCTTGTGTAATCCCATAATTTCCAAGTACCTAGTACATAGATTACAGTAAACAATATATTCTGTACTTATAATCTGATATAGAAAATACTAGAATGGGCATTCTAGTAATAAAAAGAAAAACATCAATCATTTGGAATAAACATACTACTGCGTCGTCAGTAGCCTAACGTGGAGTCTTTAAGCTTAAGTAAAAATAGAAATGATTAATAAAATGAAATGAAATAACTGCACAATTCCTTTAAAATGGGTATTCTACTGTATTTTTTCTTGAAATATTTGAAAAAATTTACGGGTATTTTAATTTAATTTTTATGTTGACGGATAAACAATCTACAATGATTTAAAATGTGATAATGTCACGCCAGGCAACGTTGGTGAAAGCCGTCTTTCCAGACAGTGGCGTTTTCTACGGCATAATGACGTTGTAGCCAGTTGGAACCGTTTCAAAACCAATATCATCAGACCATTAATGAAAATTACAGATTTTAATAAAATGATCAGAATCAGAAAATAAACTTTGTATCTTAAATTTGTTTGTGGAAACACCCCATTATTGTAAAATGATTTTATAATGTTTAAACAATGATTAAACATTACAACATTACATTACTTAACAATAAAAAACTGTCAAATTACTTTACACTTCACTTGTTAGAAGCCAACTAGAATTTAACACCACCATTTGGAGTCCTTACTACAGTGTACATGAGAATTCACTTGAGCGAGTCCAACATGAATTTTTACGTTATATTAATTTGAAATTGGGAATATTCATCAAAAATATTAATTACCCCTCTCTGTTACAATTATTGGGACTCGATGCATTAAAAGAAAGAAGAATTTGTTCAGACCTATTTTATTTATTTAAAATCGTTACCAACCTGTTGAACTCCCCTGAACTTCTTTTGTTAATATGTTTCCATGTACCTAGTCGAGCAGGTCGTTTCAAATTACCCTATCATTGCAACAATACAGGATCTAACGCTGAACTCAATTCCATAATGAATCACCTGCATGTACTTAGAAATAAATATGCTTTGGATGAACCTATAAACATTGCTAGTTTAACATCATACAAACACTACTTAATTGAAACTGTCTGTCAGCGTTTCTCAGATTGACTATAATCAAATACAGTTTTAAAGTATTAATTTCTTAACACTCATATCCGGGATTTATAATATGTTGTATTGTATTTATAATAACCTACTAATTGTATTTTTTTTATGTTGATACTACTTTTTCTATTTTTCTCTTTTCTGTATTATATATTTATATTTTTTTATCTATGTATATTCTGTATTCATAAATAAAACAATTGTTATTCTTTTGTAACAGCCGCTTTAATCGGCGTTAAATAAATAAATACAAAAATAAATAAATAATCATAATTTCACAATGATTGCATGACGATTGCACAATGATTTTACAATGATTTCAAAATTATTGGAAAACGATTGCCATAAGAATGTATAATGATTACACAAAGATTTCACCGTGATTACATAACGTTTACACGCAACGGTTGCATAATGATTGTACAATAAATGCAAATAGATTACATAAATATTTTACAACGATGGCATACGTTTTCACGACGATTGCATAGTAAATTTCGATTGCAAAATTACAATATTTACATTTTAATTATTGCATAATATTTTGGCATCAATTGCATAATAAATTCACAAAAATAATACAATGACTGTTGCACAATGATTACACACTGATAGCATAACGATTTCACAATGATTACACTACGATTTCAAAATAATGTGTGAACGATTGCTGATGATCAATGACGACCACACATGTATAGCTCAAAGTTTCGCAACTATGGCATAATGAACTTAAAATAACAACACAGCGTTTGTTACGCAACGATTGCACACTGATTTCACAAAATAATCACAATGAATGCACAACGCTTACAGTGATTTTTAAATAATTTCATAAAATTTTCATTATTTCATAATTATTCCGTAAGGATTTCACGAAGGAGGCCAATTTCTAATAATGCAGTTTAGATCATATCTTTAGAAGAAGTAAATCACTTATTGGGGTTTTAACATTGGTTCCGCATATCCTGGCAATAACCATGACAGAAGATGATGAAGAAGTGTGAGATGTTCTATGAAAAGAATTTGATATTAGGTAAAGTGCCCATCTAACGTGTTCTATGTCAAAAGCAACATGCCATTATCTATAATCTCGGTGGTATAGTAAAGTTTTGTAATATCGTGGAGTATTGTTCGTGTGGCGTATTGTCTCCTAACTTGCTGATTGATAATCGTTCAACTTACGTAAACTTAAGCCCAATAAACAAACAGACATAAACTGCAAATAAAAAAGTATGAGAGTAGGTACTTTACTTTATGGACAGATAAAGATTATAGATTTAAAAAAAGTTCATGTTGTAAATAAAATACTTCGTTAATACAATAAAGATATCTTCATAATTACTTATTAAATTATCTATTCTCTAAAAGCAGACTGTTTTTAAATGGTCTACTTTCTAATAATAACGGATAATTTCTGGGATTCTGTGCAATGACGCTGTAGGTTGCGTAACCGCAATTGGGGGATAGAAAGGCGTTCTATCCTCTCTCTGTTCTAGGGAGAGTTGTATTTCGATAGGAAATTGCGCTGCCCCAATCAACACACAAAGTAATCGCAAGATTTCTGTACTTACCAGGTTTGGTGATTCTTTCGTATATTGATGTCCAGCGAAGCCCGCACTCGGGAAGAATGTTCCATGAATGAATGAATATATTTAAGGGCGGTTTTCTCTCCGGTAAATAACTCTTCGATCTTGAGTCGATGATGGTTGAATTCTTACTTACTGCACTTTTCGCTAGGTGCGTGCGGTTTTACGTACAAAAATTAAGCGTGGAGTTTGGATTCCTGTTCTATGGTTGGCGGGAGCAGAACAAAACTGATAATGTGGCGTAACCAACCAGAAACACGACAAACGTCGTAACGAAACAGATTCATTTCTGAATTTTCATAGAGAAGTCAACAGCTCACTGATTCTTTAGAAGAACGGAGTATTTTTTTACCGTTCATAAGGCGAAACCAAAAATTTAGGGGTTATATTGTATATTAAAAATCTTAGAATAATGCAAAATCAATATTATTTATTACTTTCTGTTGTATTATCGTCCTCCGCTGATTGTTGTGGCCAACAAAATAAATAAGCGTACAAGTTTCTCATTTTTTATATTACGTATATTATTTTGTTGTGTTTTATTTTTTCTAGGGTAGGCCCAACTTTTAAGCCTTTATATATCACACGCCACTAAGGATGGGGTAACCCACAAATTATAAAGTTATTAAATTAAGTTGTTTTTTTTTCTAAGGAATATAAATTTATTTTCAAACGAATTTATTTTTCAACAGCACGCCAATAGCTAATTTAATAGTAATTTTATTTGAGCTGGGATGAAGAAATGTATATAAATGTAAACACAGTTATTAGTATAGTATTAGTATAGATTTTTTAAAATATTCACACAGGATGCAATCTTATGCGTGCAGTACTCATAGACACATAAGTACTGCCTACTTTACCTTACTCGTATACAAATATAGAAACAAAGTGTAAATACGCAAACCACCACACGTTATTTTTAGAGAATGTTTTCTAAATTCGACATAAAAAATATAAATGTGTGTGCGATGTTTATTCAATGGACGACTTGTTTGTGTTAGTGTCGAAAAAGGCCGTGCCTATTGGAACAAATCACAAATGTCGCTTCTTTTATAAATTAGTTCAACCTTACTGAAGAAATTATTATCCTATTATTTTGGTTTTATTTCATGACAATATGCAGCCAAAAAAATGTGGTAATTTTATTAAATCCAGTAATTGGCTTTTATTATGCAAAAATAAAGAGTTATTTTTTAAATGACTTAGGTAATCACAATATCATCTAAAGCCAGCTGCTTATCCATTCTTTGCGAAATCTTACTACGTCGTCGGATGTTTTTATTTATTTTTAATATCAATTAATAACGCTATATTTCCTACAGCCTTTCCTGATTAAAAGCTCTGTGCACGCCTATCTGGAAACAAACTGCAACAAATAGACTAAACAATTAAGCTGAGAACAACCAAATAAGTAGGACTAATTTGAAGAGGAAACCACTTCTGCGCTGTCTCCGATGACCAATATTGACTATTCAGTAAGCAACCACTAAAGGACTCACAGTCAAGAGATACCCTCAGATGCGAGGGGACAGCTGTTGATGAAGACATTGCATTGTTCACGCCCTGAACAATCGCTTTCAATGAATCGATGTCAGTTAAATTATCCACTCTAATTCAATTTGTCAGTATCATGTCCTTAGCGTGACGTTTCAATACTGTATATCTTCAGAACCTAAGGTTTGATCATTTCATTTATTAACGTAACGTAATGAACTAAAATAAAGTTATTTCAGAAATCGCCGCTAATATACAATATTAAAAAAAACCTTTTCAGTGATTTGAAAATTTGCGTCCAGTTATTTTTCATTATTGGCAGTTTATTTTCTGAATCCTTTTTCATTAATCCACAGCTTTGTCATCCCAAAATATGTACTTACTTGAACACCAGTTACCGTTTATTAAACCAATTTTAATAATTGGTACTAAAGTTACTCTCCATATAGGTATAGAGAGTAGGCTGGAGCAGCGATGTATGGAATTTTGTTGTTGTTTGGATTTCGATATTGTAATTGCAGAAAAAAATTGTGCTATATTGTCCACATTCTCGTAAAAAAACTTAAAAATTCTATTTGTATGTTTTACAAGGGCCACCTTTCAATTTGAGAATGAGAAATAAACAAAAATTAAACTTTTTTTTTTCACGAAATCTGTTTACAAGTGTCAAAAAGAACTGAAAATATTATGTTTCAGTCTGTTTTTTTAAATCGATATACTTGGATAATTGAATAAAACGAGAATTTCTCGCACAGTGGAGAAAAACATACTAACATCGTGCGATTGCTTTCTATCACTATTTTCGCTAAAACTTCAACCAAGAGAAAACCTGTGTGATTATTTATATTTATAACTTAACGTTGAATAAATAACTTCACAATAGTTTAATATGTAGGTCTCCATTTTGATTTTTAGTTTTTCTTATAATGTTTTCAATAACATTATTATTCAATTATTTATTTACCAATTAACAAGTTTTGCCACGTAATTGTTATTACTTATTTAATTCGTGACCTAGGTGTTCTGCTTGACAGTAAACTTACATTCGAGGCGCATGTTGATATGATTGTGAAGAAAGCCCTTAGAATGTTAGGATTCTTATTCCGTATTGGAAAAGAATTCAATAATATTCAAACACTTAAAATATTGTATTTTTCTTATGTTCTTAGTCATCTTGAATTTGCTTCTCAGATATGGAATCCTCAATATAACATTTATGTAAAGCGCATTGAAGCCATCCAAAAAAAATTTGTCAATCATTTAAATTTTAAGATGAATATTGGTAACCACGGGATTAACAGCTCGATGGAATATTATGGACTAATACCATTAAAAACTAGAAGAGACTCCGCAGATATAATATTTCTCTATAAAATTATCAGTGGCCTTATTGATTGTTCGCCCCTTTTGTCTGAGATTAATTTTAGAGTCCCGAGCTTTAGAACTAGAGATAAGTCACTTTTTCATCTTCAAAAATGCTCTACTAATCTCAGACAAAACGCTTTTATTTTCAGAGCTTGTACCCTATACAATAAGAATTTTAATTATATTGACATATTTTCGTGTAGTTTAGGAACATTTAAAAAAGATACCTTAGCTATTATTAAATAATAATTAATAACATACTGCAAGTTATCATGTTGTTGATATGAACCCTGTCCAGTTACAAGTGACTCATTTTATAAACATCTGTTCAGTTTAGTTGTAGGTATATACATATATTGGTGATTATTGGTGTTGAGTGAGGATAAAATTGTTATATTGTAATTTACTTGTGTTCTTATATCCGATGTTATGTTTACTTTATTTAGTATTTAGTATTTTCTGTAAATATTTTTTGCCCACGGGTACTGGACCCTTAGTTTGTTATTATAATTATTTTTTTAAGTGAAAACCTATCATTAGATATTATTTGTATTTTTTATAAGTTAATTATTTAAAGATGTAAAAAATCTGTTGGTTTTCCTAAATAAACAAAACAAAATTACGTCTGATAGATTTGTCACCTTCTGCAGGCATTATCAAACTGTGATTAGGCCATTTACAAATAAATAATGTCCCTCGGGGTCTATGTCATCTTTGGGTATGCTGTACGAGAGGTCTTTTTAAGCGAACGAATAAGAGAGAGTTCTGGGAAAGAAAAAAGTATGAAAGGTGGGTAGGAATCTGGGGGTTAGTATTTCCAGGAATTATAAATGAATCCATCCCTTCCACTGCGATGCAAGGAATATGGGTCGAGAGTTTGACTGAAGAGATCAAAGCGTTTTCCCATTCCGGCCTCTTCCAATCTAGTCCGCCACACAGTTGGTGAAATCTTGTGACAAATCTCACTCCTTAAGGGCCATCTCAAAACATTTTTCGAAACTTTATGCCGATAGATGGTGTTATTTTCAATATCGTCTAATAAAACACTTTTAACACGTTATGCTTTATAATATTGAGATGAATTATTGGTTTGCGAACGTATATAAGTAATATTAATCTGTATAAATTTTTTATGGTACCTATAATTACATAATCGTAGAAAACGGCTGAAAAATACACAATTTCATTGCAAAAAATACGTACAAATGACATTTCACGCAGCTCCGCGCGCGTTGGTACAGGAAATTTTTATTTACCCAACCAAAACCATTTGCGAAAAAGACTCCATTTCAAAAAATTTACGATGTTTCGCATGAGTATGAAAGAGACACGAGATAGAGGTTTGTTCAATTCACTAAACTAAATCAATGCCTGGGAAGATTAAATAATTTATAAAAGGAGCCGGCTAGGAACAACGGTATGTGTGCCGGGAGCTGGCGTTAACTGGACCTCTTTTTTAAAGGCCGCTTTTGCTAAATGGACATAATCATACCAAGCGATGTAGGTATATACCTACATAGTAACCATGTATTCGCGCGGTTGCTTGCTTACAAATATTTCGCGAATAAGTCAAAAGGTTACACTTTTTCTTACATTTCTATGGGGCGCATTCATCAAACCAACGAAGTGGTTAGAATTGCCAGACGGAGAAACAAATTTGTCATATGCACAAGTCAGAAAGGGCTCTCGAACATCATAACATCATCTCGCATATAAATAATATAGGCATTGTTTTGAAATCAGCTCGCCACGTGCGTCGTAATATATGAGTGTCCACAAAGACGATGCCTACAGTGTGCATAATATGAAGTCGCCTTTTCACATTAAAAAACTTTTTGTATTTTGTAAATGGGTATATTTTATGTTCACAAATGACAAACATGTCATGTTAATAATAGTAAATCCTTTATAGGGCAGAAAGGTGATTGAAAAAAAAAACTTTTTGTACAAATATCTTATACACGGTGTCCATAAACTAGTTGTAAAACTGCCATCACAGTAAGCGGAAAGCGTTGCCTGGGTCGTGATGGAGGAATTAGCCAGCTGTGGAATTGAACTCACGATGCCTGGCGGGAACGACGATAGTAAAAGATTTTTTATTTACTTATTTATTTATTTTTTATTCTTTTCACATATTCTGTCCATATTTCTTTTTTCTGTAAGATCCTTTTTCTTTCAATGTTTGTTTTAATATTTTGTCCGATAGCTTGAATTGGTCTACTTTGTCCAATTAATTCATCATCTTTCTCACAGAGAAGCAGTCCTGGATTTATCCTCCTGGGTCTCGTCATTCGAACACTTGTTTTCTTTATTTCCGCGCCAGTGTTTGTGGGAACTAAAAGATATAATATAAAGGCATTAAAGGAGTATAATTTTTGAGCAACATTAAATATGAATCACCCTATACCAAACGAGCGACATGGGTCATAAAATAACAAGCGTGATGGTTAGTTAGTTAGGTAGGTACCGAGAAAATATTTAAAAAATAATAAAATATTTTGAAATAATTTCATAATACTTACCTGTATTCCGATTCGCCGTGCTGACGTTTCATCCCGTTCGCACTTAGTCTTGGATTCACTCTTTTCCCGGAATACTGATGATTCTTATAAAGGGCACGCCTCATTTTTATGGAATAACAATGCTGTACAAAATCGAAAAAAGTCACTTCAAACCGCGGCAGACAATCGACTGTTGAATGAATGAATGAGAGAATGTGAATTGGCGGGCGTCTAGCTAGTGATAGTTACAGATTTAAGAAAGTTCTAAATAATTACAACCGCTCTCACTATAATTATTATACAGTTAATTTTGCCTTTTTTACTGCGTGCCAAAACCGCAAATGTTCCTTGCGACGAGTAATACTGGAACATTCGTAAAAAAGCAAAACGAACATTCTATCAGAATAACAAATCAAGCCGCGCAAATTGACATTTTTACTGACCACTTTAACACCGTAGGAATGGGCTAATAGCGTGCACGTGAAACATATGGCTCGCACATATGTTTGTCTCCTTCTAACACGGATTCGGACATTTCGGCTGGCGGTGCCCGCATAAAATAATTACTTTTGTTAATTTAATTACTTGGTTATTATAAGTGATAGAACAGTGAAATTTTCGTTCGCGATAAACTCATTACGAGTATTATTTTTCGGTACTAAAATAAATAAAATATTATCTGTAGTTTTCAAATGTGGCTGAAAAATAGATTGTATGGGAATTGTCACATCTGTTTCACCTTAAACCTAGGCAACCTTGCTATGTCACCAACCGTAGCGAACCACTTGGGGTGACCTACGACGGAGATGTTGGTTATTGTTGGGAAGTAAGAGCTTCACAGATGCCCTCATAGAGGGCAGTGCATAGAGTTTGCGTGGAAGTCCGCAAGATGGCAGCCAGTGGCCAGTAGTCGCCAGGGCCAGTGGGAATGCTCCCAGTCAAACTTACTCAGATCTCAATTAGACAGCTTCTAGTTAGGTCGACTATCGAGTCACCATTGTAATACGCGAAATATTAATAAATCCTTGATTTATCACAAAGAACCATTATTTATAATCTCCTTCCACGATGATTTGGAGAACTGTTTGTGGGAACACAACAGTTATCCAATGATTTGTTCCCAAGGCAGTGGTAACCATACCCGCCTTTAAAATGGTCTTTAATTGAACTTGGCTTAAGTGCTCCCAACTGCTCTCAACCGTATTGAGCCAGTGAGACTATGGCATCCCCAATTGGGGAATGTTGTGAAGCTGAAGGTACTGAAAAGGGGGAGGACATGGGAAAAATCGAGATGGGATTATCAAAAACAGTTAAAGCCATTTCAAGCAACGTGATCTTCTTACACCAGGGCGTAGTACCTTCCACTCTGTAACGTACCATAAGTATACTTTATATTATTTTAAGTGAATGAATTGTTAAAACATACAAAGTCTTACCCCTCGACCACGGAGACCTTCATTGCTCTAAAAGATTTAGTTTGCGGCCTTTATTACATGTACGAAACAAAATCCGCTTATTCAATCTATTAGAGCAGTTAAAAATTAATAAAAACTGTATTAATTCTAAAGCCAATCTAATAAATAAACAAATGAGTTGAGAAACAGCTGTTGCGCGTAGTAATAATTACACAGCAGAACTTATTTTAATTTTGTTTATTTTTTTATTTATTGGTAAACTAATGTTAATAAGATAAGGTTTTAATGCATAGCACAAATAATAACAAATTATTAGAAACAATAATTAGTCGCTTGAAATATCCATATAAATTGAAAGTATCTCATATATATAATAGAGTAAAAGAAAATGCCGCCGACGGAAATTGAACCCGCACCTTCTGATAATAAAATTAAAATAAATAATATTATTTGAGAAATCAAAATATTTCACCAACAAATATAGATATAATATGTCGCGACGCCATCTAGTGAGATATTTAGTGCTAAAAAAGCCTTTCCTACAAAAAAAAGTTGGTTGTTTACAGGTAAAAAAATATAAAAAAGCAGTAATTGTTGATGGAAGTACTAGTACATATTGAATTATTTGGCATGTTGGAAATAAGCCAACATAGCTCAGTGGTCGCAGAGCACCTGACTGGAGGTGCGGGTTCAATTCCCGTCGGCGGCATTTATTTTTACTCGAGAGATATTTTCAATTTGTATGAATATTTCAAGCGATTTATTATTGCTTGACTAATAAATTGTTTATAGAAAAATATAAATAAAAAAGGCAATATCCATTGTTTTGTACAGCATAGGTTATAAATGCTTACGTAATATCTTTGAATAAATATTATGAAACAATGAAATTAATGAATAAGTTTGTTTTTAAGTAGCATGAATTGAAGGTTTTTAATATTCATTGTGAGATATAATCCATGTTTTCCACTGTGAAGGTATAATATACAAAAATGAGAACACATCTGCGAGAAATACTATGGACCACCTTTGATTTAATGAAAAAGTTTGCGAGTGTAAAATCTGTTTGATAATAATATACAAAGGATACGGACATTATTCCCGGATGCGTGCTTTACGGAAATATGACCAATAGTGGTGTTGTGAAATCTAATCATGTTACACAGCACTTTGTTAAGAACGGTCGACAAACGGCTGCTGTGTCTGGAAAACCTTTTGCGGATGCTGGACTTTTGTTCTAAGCGCCGTAAAACAAAAAGCTCCGTTCGTTCGTCAACCCCCGGTTTACATTTGATTAAGCTCAGGAGGCAAAAGCTCCGTTTGTTTAATGTCTGCAGAGTACAATAAACCAGACTTTGCTTTTAATATAAAGTTTTAATGACCCCATCTGGGCGAATTTAAGCTCTCAGAGCTCAAGGCTAACGACTCGCGGGTTTCACTATTTAAAGCATAATTTATAAACATGATTTATAAACATGGTTTCGACTTTGACCAGTGATTCTGTTTCATTTTAATCGAATTGTCTTCTTAAGTGCTCAATTGTTTCACTTCAAGGCGCGCATATTATTAATTTTGAAGATGAACGCTTGAAATTTATATTCAAATCATGAATTCAAATCAAAATCCTTGTCAGATGTTCAACGAATTGCTGAAGATAAACTTGAGATAATTAAATATATAATTAGATTGGGATGAATTAAGTTTCGCGTTAATTTATCATTGTATCAATATTGTGTACGATTTTACTACTAAGAAATTGAATAAATTTAGCTTTTAGTAGACTCGGATATATTAAATGATATAAATATAAGAAATCTAAGCGAAACATGAAACAGAACAAGACATAGAAAAATAAAAAAAAGGTAACGGTCTCAACTGGGAATCGAACTGTGTCTTAGTGGGACAACGCCTCGAACCACTTGACCATTAGGACCTAATCATATTACGTCATTTTCGTCGATCTCATATTTAAAATTCAGAATAAACAGTATTATTTTCAACAAATTCTTAGAATTTTGTAATCATTCAAAAAAGCATATAACTGTTAATTCTGAATTTGAAATACAAGATTACAAAAATGACGAATCAAATAAATAAATTGGTCCCAATGGCCGAGTGGTTAGAGATGTTGTCCTGGCAAGACAGATCTCTTGGGTTCAATTCCCAATTGAGACCGTTTGATTTTTTTTACATCAACCCCACACAGGTGGCCCTGGGGAAAATAACTTCTCTCTGGGCTTACGTCATCTTTTTCGATTCTTGGCGGAGGGTCCTTTTTAAGGAAAGGAAATTTTTGGAAGGTAAAAGGTATAAAGGGATGGGTAGGAATCAAGGGATTAGTGTGTCCAGGAGGATTCCATGACAGTTGATTCCTCTGCCAGTTAATTCCTCGACAGCACATTCTCTCTGCGTACCCTTTTGGGGACACTTAATTACTTTAAATGTAAGTAGATATAGTGTATTTCCCTAAACGGACTCTATTTATAAGTATTTCTAATTTGTTATTCTCATTGCACACTCTTCGGGGACAGGTCATCATTGTTTGTAAAAATATTTGTATAGTGGATTTTAACTCAAGACGCCAGTAGATATAATAACTATATCGACTTTTGTTGTATCTACGGCAGTATATCCTCTCTGCATAACCCCTTCGGGGACACGATATTATTTTCATTCATTGCGGATTTCAACTCAAGACGTCTCCAAAGTATATCGATTCATATTACACGGCCGTATATCCTCTCTGCACACATACTTTACCGACGAGGACGTAAGTCCAGAATAAATGATCCTTTAAGGGATCAACTGTTTTAGGGATCAACTGGCAGGGGGATCAATTGTCCGAGTGGTCAACTGTACGGAGGATTAACTGTCGGCAGGCTAACTGTCAGGGGGGCCAATTGTCGGGTCACAGTCCTGGAGTGACGGTCATATATGAATATATCCCTTCCACTGCGTAGCAAGTTGGAGAGGTAAATGGGTCTCCTTGAACCAGCTTCTCTCGATCTGGCACGCAACTAATCTGAACACACCTCACCCGATGAACTTGGTCGGGCCACCCCTGCTATATCACCAAACGTAGCCAACCACTTAGAGTGTCCTATGACATAGGTGTTTGTTATCCAATAAATAGTTTCCGGGGAGGGGGTATTTAAACCCGCCTCCCAAATTGTAGATTGTAAAGACTTACCTTTTATTATTCGGTGTCTTGTTCTGTTTCATGTGTTCAGTTTCGTTATTATTAGATTTATTAATATTGTCTTCTTCTTAAATAAAATATAACACCTTCGATACATTAAACTAGCGCAAATAATATCAAAAAGGACTAAAAAAAAAAATTTTTTCGACACAGTATTTACATTTTTTTAAAATCTTTCTTCTATCTGCTTTTAAATTTTCCCTGTATATTCATTGATTCACACAAATTGCTTCATAACATTCTTGAAAAATTCATCTATCGTAAAAAGTGAGAAAAACAATAATTTTAATGCTAATTCCTGGAGAAAAGCAAAGCTGCAGCATTTAACGGGTTTATTATTAATGGTTAAACGAAAGGGAAGAGATGCGATAAGGAAAAATGCATCGAGAGAGGAAAAAATAAGTGGCCGTCTGTTTTCCCACTAAAGGGTGCCGTTAGCCTCGAAAGTATGAGCGGTTGCTCCAGGGAGCTGAAAGAACAGATTGCAAATACGGGGTGAACCGCTGTGGAAAACATATATATTATCTTTATACTAAATTGAATTTATATAATGCGTACATTTAGCCCCAAGTTTTTAAGCCGCCGTCACTTTTGATCGACTTTAGTAAAATTTTGATAGAATTAACATTTTAGACATTGAAGTAACTTGAACTATCTTCGTTACTGCCTACTCTCGGCCCATTTTGGTGCTTGATTAAATGTTAATCACATAACATCGTCAACTACGTAACCTTTTTTGATGATAAATCCCTCATCCCCAATTAAATTTTCTTATTAATCTTATGTGATTAAGTATGAGGATGAGGGTAGTGGGAAAGGATAGGAGATAAGGAAAAACGAGGTGGAAAAGTACCCGGAAATTCAAATATGGTCACTATATACGGCTAAAGCCATTTCAAGCAACATTTCGATTATGAATGGTGGTCATTCACCAGGCCTGGAACGTGCCACACATAATTAATTAATTAAGTAATAATTAATTAGAAACTTGTGAAATAACAAAAATATTTAAATTAAACTTACTAATGCACGCTGGGATTTGAACCCGTAGCCAACGATCGTAACCACAACCATGGTAGCTGTCAAAGAGGCAAAATTGTGTATTTTCCAACTTACTTCATTATTTTCCTTCTTATTTCCGCTAACTACATAACAATTTTTAATTGAGCTGTCATAGTTCAAAAGGTTCTGGGCAGTGGGACTCACGCGAGCTATTTCCATAAAAAGTTATTATTCTCCTTGTGATGGTTGAACAGCAAACGAATGATCCCAAGACAGTTATTAAGCAAATAACATCCCTAATCTCATACTAGAAGGTTGCTTTATCTGGCAGTGTTGCAACCCTGTAGCTAGAAGCCGTCTCGGAAATGAAATCTCCTCTAGGAAAATCACACATTTGGACCGCCCTAATAAAGATGAAATTCCCGGATAAAAGGACGACTTCCACAGACTTCTAGACGCAAGAAATGCAGTGCTTTCTAAGCAAAATTCTTTTTCATAAATTTATTTATTTACATATAAGTATAAAAGATCGTGGGGTGGTTTTACTATTTTATGAAATTTGTCAAAAGATATTTGCTAAACTGTCTATAAGTGACATTGGAAACGTCGATGGCGTTGATTGGTGCGTTCTGATAGGTAGAAGTCATCGCTTTCGGAGTCTGAAAAAGTACATGGAATCTTCCACAAGTATACTTGTTAGGGACATATAAGTTAACAACTATTAATATAAGTGAATTAAGTATAATTTTTAATAAATGTATACATACATATATTTTTTTCGGCGTCCTTATACAGTGTTGAAATAGAGCATTCCTACTAAGAACAAGGAAGGAAATAGGAATGGATAGTGCGTATATTCTTTCATATATAGATAATGCATAAAACTCTTTTGTACTTTTACTATTTCTAGGATGTGGTTTTGTTCAGAAAGGGCCCAAATTATGGAGCTATATTTTAGGATGCTGCGAACAAGGGCGTATGTTCTTTGTTTTGCGATTCCGTTAGTAAGCAAACTCGAAAACATTATGAAGAAAAAATCCAATCATTTTGCTGGCGCGAGAGACAATATCAAATATGTGGGATAATATACAACAAACATATTTATAATATTTGTACATAGTATAGCAATGCAGTATGGATTCATGCATAAGTTACTAGAATTTTAAGTTTCCTTGTCATCAGGGTTTTGAAGAAAATTTTGTTTAGATAATATTACAATACAATATATCGGGAAATACCACCACTCAGGATTTAAGGACTGTTTGAAGCCTCCCACTTTCTCATCTTCCGCGCACGCTTTATCCTCATAATAAGGTAATCCCACAAAATGTGCGGAATATTAAAAAAAATATTTTACGGTTTCTGATCATTGTACTAAAAACGTGTAATTTTAATACATACTATTATTGATTATTACTGATTGTAATTTTCGAAACGGTTTCAACTGGCGACAACTTCACTGTGACGTAAATATCGCTACTAATTGGTAAAACAGCACCGTCACCGACGATGACCGGTGTGACGTCAACAACACCAAATCCATGAATAAAACGAAAAATTTCTTTTTGGCAGCAAATCCAAAATGTTGCATTTTAAATCGTTAAAATAAAATTAATGAATTAATAAAAGTATGGTCATTTTTTCTTAATATTTTTCTAGAATAATAAAATCAAGTGAAAATACCCTATTGAGGATGCATACATAGTAAATAAAATAATACATACATTTACGATTTTTGGTCGTTGTTCAATAAGCTCAAGTGGCCGATAAATTAGGCTTCTATGGGTTAAAATGAGGCTTCTAGAAAGGTTTGTAACATTTAGAGTTATCGTAATGCTTACATTACTATTATGGATATTGAAAAGCTTTGAAACATCACACATCCAACCTACTATTATCATTTTCCTATTCAAATTTTCATAGTTTCTAATCTTCATACAACATTTTTCAAGAAACTTCCTTTAAGAATGCCGACGATAATTGGCTCGACAACTTCTATATCTACATCACAAACTACCAATTTTCTTCTGGCGTGATTTCTAGAAAGAACAAGAATGTTAAAATTTAATCGATGGGTGCCACAAACAGATTTTTTCTAGTAAATTGAAAAGAAATCGTCAAACTAGTAAAATTTTAACAGAAATTTTTGACCCCTCTCCTCCAACACAATGTTTAAAATAATATACAGATTTCATAGTATTTTATGGCACAAATAACACGATTTAAAATGTACAAATCCTAAATTGAAAAAAGGAGATTATTTTAAACCCAGAAAAAAGAATAACACAAGAAGTGCCCTGTGTGTGTGTTTCGTGAACCAAATATTTTACAAATCTATGTTAAATTTTTCATTATAAAACTATGTTTTTAAAAAGTAAGTGAGACATAGCGCTAATGGAACATTCACATTTGTATGGAATGTCATTCTAGTTTTTTTCTTTACGTAAAAGTCATAAAGAACTAGTTAAAAAACTGCTGTCCAGCACTTTAACGGATCTTATTGTAATTATTTTACAATCAAAAGTGTAATAAGTACATATTATTATAAGATATTTTTTAAAAGGATTCATGGAAGCTTTATTAGTTTATCTTGGATAACGAGTTGCTTACTCCTTTGAGCCCTTTTATCTCTGAGTAAAGAGCTTAAAAGGTTTATTATAAAATAATTATCTTTCGCACAAATCGTTTGAATTATTAACGTTGAGAACACGTTGAGACCTGAAGGTTATATTTAAGAACGGATTTTGAGGGAACGTTGAACGAATTGTAGAAGGTAAGCATTAAAACGTATTCTGATTAAGTAATTACATTTTCCTCCCTAATTTTGAACGACCTCTATTTAGTAATTATTTTATTTACTATGATACTCCGTACAAGTGTCCCAATGCCTGGAGCCAACGAGACTATGGTAGCAAGGTATCGCAGAGATGGAGATTGATAAGAATAGGTGGACTTGAAAACTTGCCCTTAAAGATTCCAAAAACTGGATATTTTTTAATTTAATTAACCCATTTTCGGCCTGTCTCAGTTATTGATCAAAGGTGAGTAGCAGTTTGCTCCACCTACAGTTGATTCCCCGAACAATTTATCTCTCTGAAAGTTAATCCCCCCAGACAGTTCTTCCTCCAATATATACATACTTCCCTCATACATACTGTGTTTTCGAATTAATTGACCTTATCCTTTATACTCTAAAAATATTTGTAAACATTTTATAATAGACATTGTGCACTTTCTCTTATTCTTTTAATTTACAATTGCAAATATAATATTATATATATATTTATTACAAATATTTATTATATATTTAATATTATATTTGTTAAGGATTATTATTAATATTTTTAAAGGCTGCCTGTTAATGTTAATCTTTGAGGAAAATTCTCCAATTAATGTTTTCTTACTGTCATGTTTATGACTGTCTGTATCTGTGTTTTCAGATACAGACATACCTGAACTGTCGATGCTCCATAGTTGATCCTTCTAACAATTGATCCCTCGAACACATGATACCTCAGTGAATTATTTATGTTGTACTTCCTCCCTCACAACGTATGCCGAGATACGGCCGTATGGTCACTATACTTATTTCTACAGACATTATTTATTAATTTTTCGGAGACCCACCATTATTGTTAGCAAAACTATTTGTGTACTGGATTTCCACTCAAAATACTGCAGATACAAGTATATAGACTTATGTTATACTGCAGTGAAGTATATACTCTCTTCATAAGTTACCAGGAAGGAAGTGTAACATACATAATCTTTTGGTAGGTCAAGTGTCTGAGGGATCAACTGACAGAGGGATCAACTGTCCTGGGGATCAACTTTACGGGGGTTCAACTGTACAAAGATCAACTACCACCATATTTTGGCTCCTTTTAACTATTGTTCAAATTATGAGTAACTGACTAGCATCGGCATTTAGCAGGAACCATTAATATGTCAAAAATCAAAATGGCACTGATCGTCGTTATAATGGTCATAATGGTGAAGTTCGAAACATCCTTTGAGAATACAAGAAGGTTATTGTACACTTCTTAATTCTAAGAAGAACGGCGTATAAATTTTGATTTATTAATATAAATTAATGGAAGCTTTTAATCTATTCAGCCGAAAACTTTTGGCCTGTAAATAAAGCTCATAAAATTAAGAATATATTTCGTAGGAGAGAAAACCAGAAGATCTTAAAGTAAATATGTAAAAGAGACTCGAAGTGCGTTAGCCTCCGACGATTTTATGTGTAAAATACAAAATGAAGCTTAAAAAGCTCCGAAGGAAATGTCCCGCCGGCGCGGCACAGCGCCGCGGGAGGAATACGGAAATATCACATCTCGTCGAGGAAAATCAACGAGTTCTATGCTGACGGTTGCTTTCAACGGGAGTTGATATAAAATATGCGGGAGTGGACTGATGATATCTAATAATGACATATGTATATTTGGTGCTCAACTTCCGACTGGTGAGTGAGCCAGAATTGAAGATTGAAGTCAGATACTTACTGTTTAGGAATACATCAGGTATTATTTAACTGGTGGAATGTGCTGAGTCAGCGACAGCCGGCCGGCTGCCACATCTCTTCATCATCTTGAGGGGTAAAATATGACAACATATGAGTTTGGTGAAGAGTCTGTTATTAACCGTTTGGAAATTAAGTGTGGGGAGCGCAACGTCACATAGTTGCCACAACTGCAATATTATATTGTTAACGCAACTATCAATCTTCCTTTAACACTGGCCTTGCATTTTCCCATCCCATTTTTACCTACGAGTAGCTATGATTATCTTACTATACCCACGTATTTGTGTGACATTTTATAACATTAAAAGTGACTGTCAAACCAGTTTATTGATGGAACCTGTTTGATGAACATCTATTTGTGATCGGTGCTGTTATTAATATCAACTCAGGGTAGAAGGCCTGTGCAGTGAACAGATTCGGTTCCCTCAGTGTGTTTCGTATTAAACCTGGATGTTATGGAAGCTTGTGCGTGAAATAAATCATATCTTTTGTAAGTGAAACCAACCATTATCATCTTTGAAGAACATCAAAGTGGTAAGTCGGATTCCTTCCTAACTCCATGTTCACCATCTCCAACCATAGTTGTGTACAGTCCACTCTTGATTCGCCTATTGCGATCACAATTATTTTTATTTACAAATAATTACCAATGATAAGAATTCTTCGTCTTATCAAATGTGCTGTCTTAAAGGATAAGAAACACATACGAGTACCAAAAGTATTAGTTCGTAAAATTATACTCTCTTTTACTGTTTTGATTTCCGATTGAAATCAAGCATCACAAAACATTTTACCCTCAAGACAACAAATCTTTAAATTTCAGCCATTTTCGATCTGCCAAACATAAACATAAAAATATTCACAGGCACATTGTAAACCGACTGTAAAATTTACATAATCGAGGACATGTATTACATTTTATTCTTATGCTGGAACGAAGCCATAATTCAAAGCTCGGCTCGCGTTTCGGTTAGCAAATGTATCTGTACCTTAAGACCAACATCATATTGCGAGAAATCTTTCAGCATTTATTTCAAGAAATATGTAGCATTGGATAAAGTCTCATGTATAAATCTCATAAAAAAATCTTTAAAAAAATGATAGTTCTAATAAAAACAGTTGGTGAATAGTCCGAATAATTCTACTGGAATTGTTTTTGAATTCAATTTAAGTCACGTGCTCAATTTATGCAAATCAATCAAATAATAAACGTGACGAAGCGACGGCATAAATTAACATTTGTAGGCTTAAAAAATAAGCAAGGGTCCCTAGTGATTATATTAAAGAGTAGATTTAACTACCATGTTTCTTGGAATATCGAAGTTATGCAAAACGAAATACTCGTAGCTGATATTTTTTCACAGTGAAAGTTTTTGACAGAAGAATATAAAATTTCGGAGTATCTGGGACACCTTGGTTTGATTTAGCGAGATAACAGTGCTTGAATGACTTAGTAACTTATTTAAAATTAGTGGAAAGCTAAAGTTAAGTTGTATGCGGTTACTTTCCGAATAGCCCATGCATTAATAAATAACACAAAACAATTATGATTTGAGATTTTCACGGCCAAAAGTATTCCATCATCAGGGCAGATGTGTTATTTATTATTTTATTTTTTAGTTTTTTAATTTCAATAAAATAACACATCTGCCCTAATGATGGACACTGCAGTGCTGTCCGAAACGTTGGCTAAAGAAGGAGTTAGCGCAACGCGGCATAACACCCCAAAAAGAATAACAAAAAACACAAAACAATATTTTTTTTGATTTCATGTGTTGTACTCTGTTCAAGAATTCACCTATGGAATTTATGTCAAGGTAATGTAATTATGTAAAGTAATTTCACGTCTGGAATTTAGGCCAACGTAACTAACTTCAGTATGTAATGTAATTTCACTTCTGGAATTAGAGTCAACGTTACTAACTTCAGTATGTAATGTAATTTTACTTCTGGAATTTTAAGCCAACATAACTAACTTCAGTATTTAATTTATTTATTTATTCAAAAAACAGTTTAAAAAAAAAAAAAAAAACAAATTCTGCACATCTCACTAGGGCATTCCTGTATCAAGATGTGCAGCTTTACAATTATATAATTTTAAAAAATACATATATGTAAACTAAATATAATAATAACATTAAATTTAAACCTAAAAAAGAAAAGTTGAGGACACGGTTGTGTCAAGACCGGTAGACAAAAATAAACAAAAAAGTTATGTTAATTTGTATGTAACATAATTTTTATCATGAGCCACAAATAATGTCTATGGGTTATATTGATTCTATATTATCGTGAGAAATAAGACAACACACTATAACGTTTTTATTTTTTTATTTATTCACTGATCAATTTTACTGTGCGATAATTGAATATAATAATATATAATTAATATATATTTAATAAGCTCAACTTTTGTACGTTTGAATACCGACTTGTATAAACAATTTCAATGGCGTAAAATTTGTGGGTTATAATAAAAGTGAAGGAATATTTGAGAGTAGAAACCTGCGTTTGTTTATAATGTTCATGTGTCTAAATCGTAAAACATGTTTTTCCTTTGTTGCGTGACTTATTTCATTGCGGTTCCTGAAGTAACATATGATATAATTTTTTTTCACTTTCCTGGATTTCTTTTCGGCGGAAATTGTATCTTTTGAAGCCGCCTAATAAAATATACCATTTCTTTTTTACTAGAATACTTACGAGTGGCATATCAAAACCTTATAGCACGGAGAAAACAATTTCTTATAAATAATAATTTTTAGCCCGAAACACCAACATAAATTGAAAATATCTACTGAAAAAAATGCCGCCGACGGTAATCGAACCCGCAGTCTTCTGATTGCTGGTCAGGTTCACTTTCCACTATTCTACGTCGGCTTATTTTTAAACAACCAAATAATTAAAAAATACAAGTATCTAATAATAAATAAAAAAAAGTGGGTGTGTCAAGCCTACGCAAGACAGAAGTGAAACTTCTTTTGTTAAACCGTATGAACCACAATCAATTACGTATTTCACTCGTATTACACTCACGACGCAGTATACTAACCAAGCAGCTGATGCTTGGCGTGGCGCAGTTCGCTGGTGTCTGAGAGAGAGGAAAGAAGAGAAGAGAGAGAACGTTCGTGAGCGGCTCCCCCACCTCAACAAGCGCATATGGTGAGAGAGGGACAGTGAACGGTGAGCGGTGGTGGGGGTACCCGCATTTTCGTGTCGATCCTGACTCGGTTTTACTCCGTCCATCGAAAATCCATTACGCGCCTAAAGAAGTTTCATTTCAATAAATTCAAGCGGCTAAGAGGTGCTAGTACAACATTTTGCTATTAGAATATATGGGAAATGGTATAAGTTTGAGGTATTATTTATATTAAAGGGCATTTGCCTATGCGCACCTACAACTGAAATTGACACGTTTAATAACATATTTAGTTTTATGAGTTAAAACTTAATGGAAACAAGGCAAGGCCGGAGAGTAATTATTGTAGCTGCTATTCAGATAACCATGTTTAACAATTAACAGGTCTAGACTGACTAATTATTGAGTCAGACTTTGCCGAAATAAAAATAGCGCATTCATTTTGCCTGCTTTAAACCTTTTAAGCTCTCTATCAATAAAACCATTCTTAAAAAAAAACAATAATGACATATTATCCAAATTTTTTTATTACTAATCTGAAACACGTCGAAGATTTTGAACCCTGCCAGGAAAATAATGGCACCGTACTAAATTAACTACCCGATCCAATAAAATTTGAAAATTGAAACTGAAAATTTTTAAATTTGACAATTTTTTAATTGAGGTTTTCCGTTTCCACTCCGGAGAGTACATTTTTCAATGTCCCTTTTATTCTCGTCATCAATCAAAAATGGCAAACGCCAGCGGCGGAACGAGCCCTGTTGCGAATTTTTATGATTGATTTATTTGCCCTTGAATCAAAGGTCATAGGTTTGAGAACCTTACGCTCTAACTAACGAACTAACCATCACACAGTTCCTCCAGTTATGATCAATCTCCAAAAATCCTGTTTTTGGACTCACTTTTTAAATACACTCATTTGTATCCTACTTTTGTTTTCGGGAATGATTGAATGCAAATCTTGGAAGTGAAAATTAATCTACTTCCCGACATCTGATCGACCTGAAACTTAGCGGATAGACCCGACATCTACGGGTTTCTCTGAAAAAAAGCTGAGAGAATATCTTTAGTAAAATAATGATTTGAAAAACGATTACGATTCAGTGGATCCAAACATATTATTATTAATTCATATACTTTTCTTTTGGGGATTTCAGACAATTTCTACGAAATCTACGGACCGAATATTTAAAAAACATTTACAATTATTTTGATGTAGATTTTTTTTCCACATTTTTTAAAGAAATACCTTCAACTTTCGTTCTCTTACTTGATAATTTCATTTTATTAAAATAATATTGAGGTTGAAAACGAAATAAAAATGTCAACAAAATAATCCCTAGGAATTGATATATGTATATTAGTGACAGTGTTTGATTTAAAATTTTATGTAGAACGTTTGATATTGATTAAAGACAAATGTTAATATATGCAGCAGGTCGTAAAGCTTGTGATATCAGCACTACCATCCAAATAAAGGATTAAACTGAATCCTGTGGCTATGAAAATTCATAGACAACATTGCATACGTTTTACCCAAGTTATCTTTTTTATTTGATTTTTATTTCTTCATTTTTCCATAAATTTTATAAAAACTTATCATATTTAAATCATCCGATTTTATGTCCGGGTTAAATATTTCCCATAGGAAAAACTTAACCCTTCCACACACTTTTCCACAAATGATCATCTAGTCAATCAACATTATGCAAGTGCATTATATAAATTAAATAAATACAAAACAATACAAGAACAACACGTCAACTTACTAGAGATCAAATGGGAAAATAATTCACCGACTCCAGATATTTTCATATCACAGGGTTCGGCTCGGTAGAACTCCTAACAGGGCCTATAAATCCTACTAATCCCTCAACATAAATATTTAAAAAATCTTTCGTTATCCTACATATATTTAAAATGATAAATTTTTGCATTTTTATGTATAAACTTTTTGATAGATCTAATACGCCTAAATGTTTAATGAGAGAGCTGGGTATAATGGCAGTAGCCGAAATAACGAATGGTAATATTTTTATAGTCTGAGAATGCCAAATTCTATTTATCTCATTTCCTAAATCTATGAATTTTCTTATTTTTTCATCAACAGATTTTTGAATATGACAGGAATTTGGAATAGCGACATCAATGATATAAGTTATTTTTTTTAAATTTTGTCATGTAAAACTATATCGGGTCTATTATGACTAATCGTTCGGTCTGTTAGGACGGGTTGTTTCGGAGTATTTGAACAATTCATCAAATTTCAACGTTCATTTCTGGGATCTGTGAAAGTCCAATTCAAGTTCTGTTATTATATCATTATAGGCTAGTTGCTTGACAAAACTGAAATAAAAACAGAAATTGAAAAAATCTTTCACAGAACTTGAAAATGAACGTTGAAATTTGATGAATTGTTCAAATACTCCGAAACAACCCGTCCTTAGTATAGTTTTATCATAATAAATTTTATAAAATTCGTTTTCTAAAAATAAATTTGGTTCGTATTCATAATATGGTATTATATTACGACAGTCAATCAAATTATGTTTAATTACCAAACTTTGGTGAATTATTTTTAAAACTTGATTGTGCCTAAATGTATACTCGGACGGTGCTAATATAGAACATCCAGATATAATATATTCTATAGTTTCCAGAAAAGCCAAACATTTTCTACATAAATCATCAATTTGATTTGTATCTTTGATTATATGCTTTCTATAATTTTTAGTATTAATGACTCTATCCTGAATGGCAAGCACAAATCCTTCTATTTCTGCGCTCAACTCTTCAATACTCAACCATTTGTTTGACGAAAATTTGTCAACATACGTTTGGTCGGGATAATTGAAGTGTGTTGCGTGTAAAATTTTATTTGACTAGGAATATAATAATTCCTGGTTGGGATTTATAAAAATAATGGCATTCTCGTCGTATAAATTTAAAGGTGTAATTTGTAATGTTTGATTTACATTATTAATTCATAAACTCTCTTGATAAAGCTGTTGCTTGTGCTAAGGAGAGGAGAACTTGTATATTACCAATTGGGTTGTATATTATTCAATTTGGTAGGCGGGAATGGGTACCGCTGCCCTGGGAACCATTTATTGGATGACCAACACCTCTGCCACAGGTCACCCCAAGTGGTTCGCTACGTTTGGTGACTTAGCAGGGATGCCCGGATTCATGGGTTAAGGTTTGCCCAGGTCTTGGTGGCGGGTGCGTCGGCCCACCTTCTGCGTGGCGGGCCGGTTGGGAGATGCTGGTTGAGGGAGACCCTTTACAACCGGTTACCGCTGTCCGGGCCGCTCGATAGTACAGGGGCCCGACCCTCAGGCTCACGACTAAGGGTGGGCTGCCCCATCAGCGAGTGAAAAAACCCTGCCACTGCTGTTGTGCCGGTTCGTGACCGGAGGGGACCCAGCAGCAGCGTTTGGGGCGCATTGGATGCCCTCTCCAGCCGGACTCTCCCAGCCTATCGCCTAGCACCGCAGTGAGTGGGCTGGAACCAAACGCTCATCACTCCTGGACAGCCTGAACCCCAGATTCCTACCCACCCCTCATAGCCCTACCCTACCTACCTACCCCAGATTCCTACCCCCCCTTTCCTTTCCAGACCTTTCCTTTCACCTCCTACCCTTAAAAAAAAAAAAAAAACTTAAAATTCATGAACTTACAACACAACAATTTTAACATCGTTACAACGGCGAGTAGCAGGCGTCCCCGGTGCGGGCCAAAACTGTGGGGAAATTTTGCCAACATTCGCGGCCTGCACACAAATTTAAATTCCGTCCATCACCATCGTTTGTCCCAACGTCCCAACCTTCTTTTCCTATCCGAAACTCAGATAGCCGAGCCGCCAGACTCCTCCTATCTAGACTGCCCGGGCTTTACCCTCGCAAGCAAATTCCGACTCAAAGGAGGAGTCTGCCTCTATAGTCGAGCTGACGTCAACTGTGTACGACTATTGAGTCTGGAAAACTCCAGATTCGACGTAATGTGGGTGCGCGTCAATCTTGCCAGTACGGCAAGATTCTACGCATGTCTATACCGCTCACCGAACCATAGCGAATCAGACACTTCCGAACTCTTCAAACATTTGAGCGATACTATTGATGATCTCTTTCCCCGCTACCCTTCGGCCGAGTTTGTTGTTCTGGGGGACTTAAATGTTCATAACGAACCATGGTTGAAGTTCTCAGGCCCAACGGACTCGGCTGGCCGACAGGCGGAATCCTTTGCCATTTGCTACGGATTAGAGCAATTGGTTCAGGAGCCTACAAGGGTTCCTGATTTCCAGACTCACCGCTCTAATCTGTTAGACCTATTCTTACCTACTGTGCCACACGGTTATAAGATTGACGTCACAGCGCCTCTGGGATCATCTGACCACTGCCTAGTGACGACATCAATCCCCGTTAGCCTCAGACCAACCAATGAGAGGCTGAAGAGAAAAGTGTGGCACTATAGGTCAGCAGATTGGTTTGGTATGCGGGCCCATTTCAACGCTTTTCCGTGGTCAGCTGTTTGTTTTCGGACTTCGGACCCTTCAAGATGTGCCCAGGAGATTGGTGAAGTCATCAAATCGGCGATGGATGGCTTCATACAATTGACTACTAAAGAAACTGGTGTGGGTTCAAAGCCGTGGTTCAGTCGACAATGCTCCGAAGCAGTTTGACAAAAAAACGCGGCTTACCGAGCCTACAACACATCTCGAACGCCCGAAAGCAGATCAGCATACAACAATCGGCAAAGGAATGCAAGAGAATCATTAATAGGTCAAAATTTGAACACGACCTGCAGATCAGCAAAAAGCTGGCCTCCTGCCCGCATGGCAGCAGAGCATTCTGGTCGCTTGCGGGCTCAATAGGTCGAAATTTTTGCAAACCCAGTTTGCCACCTCTTACCAGACCTGACGGCTCACTAGCAAACACCGCCACCAAAAAGGCCTCTCGACGACGGAGGTGCTGTTCCGCCGTCGGTTCCTCACTGCGGCTTCTATATGAAAAAGCTGAGGATCCGGCATCGGGATGTACTCCACGTCATACGGGGGCTCGATGTTAATAAAGCTAGTGGACCTGATGGAATACCTGCCCTGGTATTGCAGAGGTGTGCTGCGGAAATAGTTCCAGTTTTAACAAAGCTCTTCAAAATGTCCCTGAAGTGTGGCACTGTGCCCTCTGGTTGGAAAAAAGCGGTAATTCACCCTATTCCCAAGAAAGGTGACCGCTCCAACCCGACCAACTACCGCCCCATAGCGATCACATCAGTTCTGTCCAAAGCGATGGAACGTGTGATCAACGTCAAACTACTCACATACCTCGAGAAGAACAAAATTATCAACGACCGTCAATACGGATTCCGGCGGAACCGTTCGTGCGGTGATCTTTTCGCGTATGTGACGCATGTTTGGGGGCGGTGCCTGGAACGTCACGGTGAGACCCAAACGGTCGCACTAGACATATCCAAGGCCTTTGACCTGGTCTGGCACCGAGGACTTGTCAACAAATTGCATTCTTACGGACTTCCCGCATCCCTGTGTACGTGGATTGCTGACTTTTTAAGGGATAGGTCGATTCAGGCGGTTGCTGACGGTTTCACCTCTTCCTCGCACTCCATAAATGCTGGCGTCCCACAGGGATCGGTTCTGTCTCCGACTTTATTTTTGTTGCACATCAATGACCTTTTGACATGTGCACCGATTAATTGTTACGCGGATGACAGTACAGTTCATGATAGCTTTTTGTTTGACAAGCCCCCAAAGGGCACACAAACTTCAACGGCTCGGAGGGCTTTGAAGCAGAGAATGGACGGTTATCTCGAGAGTATTTCCTCCTGGGGTAAAAATAATCTCGTCGAATTTAATGTCTCAAAGACCCAATCCTGTCTGATTACGTCTAAAAGGGATCCAAATGATAATCTATTCTCCTTCAACGGAAGCAATCTTCCGAACAGGCCTTCCATTGATATGCTTGGTATAACTGTAAGTGACTAGCTCAGGTACGGGGGCTCCATCGAAGGCAGAGTAAAGTTGGCCTCTCAGAAACTGGGCGTACTGTACAGGGCCCGCAGATACTTTAATAATACACAACTGCTCACCCTGTACAAATCGCAAGTGCGCCCTACTGTCGAATTTGGCAGCCATCTCTGGTCTGGAGCCCCAAAATACCTGAAAAAAACCCTTGACTCTGTGCAAAAACGGGCGGTCCGTTTGATAGATTTCCCCAAGCTTAACAGACGGACTGCAATCTTTAGAGCACAGGCGTCAGGTAGGTATGCTGTCCTTGTTCTATCGGTATTAAAATGGAAGATGCTCTGAGGAACTAGCGTCCTTGATCCTTTCGGCACCGGTGCGTAGTCGGGATACACGCCAAACGCGCGCCCAACATTTGTACACGGTTGACATTTGTCACATAAGAACGGGTCGCTTCTACGATTCGTTCTTAAGTTCAACAGCTCGGCTGCGGAACGAACTGCCGGCCTCTGTGTTTCCTCCCTCCTACAACATGGGACTCTTCAAGACCCATGTTCACTCCTTCCTCTCCACAAAAAGACCCTCCACACAGCATCCCCAAAGATGACATAGGCCCTGAGGGAAATAATTTTCTTCAGGGCCTCCTGTGTGGAGTAAATATAAAAAAAAAAAATCAACTTGTTTATATAATTGTATAAAGTCATAAAAAAAAATCGAAATGTACATTTTCTAAGCGAAGTTTAAAGTGACTAGTTACAAAATAAAATTTTAAGGTGAAAGGTTACAGAGTGAAGTTAAGTGAAAAGTTTGATATGTATATTATAGTGTAGAGCTATAAAAACTATAAAGTGATAGTTTTCAAAGCGAAATTTAAGGTTTAAGTGAAAAGTTACAAAGTGAAGTATTAAAGCGAAAGGTTACAGAGTGAAGTTCAGTGAAAAGTTTGACATGTATATTAAAGTGTAAAGTTATAAAAGTTATAAGTTTAAGTTCTAAGCGAAGTTTAAAGTTTAAAGCTTAAAAAGTTACTAAGCAAATTATTAAAGTGTAAAAGTTAGACACACAGACATATAAAAAAGTAATGATCATTACTTTCCAATACGAATTTTTTATCTAAAATTAATTAGACAATATCATTATTTAACCAGATAAAATAAAAATAGAAAAATAAAATAAAAAAATATATATTAGATTAGAATTTTTCTAAAATAAGGTAAGTTCATATAAAATTGTATTAACGCTGTGTTTGTACATATTGTGCGATTTGAATACAATTCTTCCACGGAAACGCACGTTTGGTTAGAAGAGGAGTGCACAGTACATTATTGTAGTTCATAAGTAATTAATAATATGGTTGCTACATGTATTTTGAAGTGTACTAAGTACATTGCTGTGAGAATTAAAAAAAATAATTATTTTACATGTTTTTTAAATGTGTTATTCTCAAGATAAATTCATGAGAAAACAGTTTTTTAGACAAGATTGTTTTAAAAATATTTTTTCACTAGGTTCAAAGTTTGGATTTTATTTAATTTCTTCCGGTCGTCGATTGAAAAAAGTGCTTCCTTTGTAGGTATAGTAATTTTATGCAAATGAAGTATTTAATTTTGAACATGGAAAATATATTAAAGCCTAGTACGGTTTTCAGTTAAATATTTGTATTTTTATTTTATGATTTCGATTATTGAATTTTGAATGTACAGATCTTTAAATAAAGTTACTTGAAATTCTTCTAAAAAGCAATCTGTTGGATAGTTGCTGGGTTTATTTTGATATGATTTTTATTATTATTCCATGTTCAACTTTTATTGGAAATAACGTAAATGAGATGTACATAATACATAAGAAATGATAAACAAAAATAATATATCGAAGAAAAATAAAAAAGTCTTATTACAAAATTTAAAATTTTAATTAAATTTTTCAATTTGACATCGTCAATTTTCAAGATATCAAAACAATAATTCTTATTTTTTCCTTTCTCATCTCAAGAAAGTAAATTTCATGGTGAAATAGCAACAGTTCCGTTATATTATGAACAGAAATAAGTTTTTTGCGGAGGTTTTACCTGGAATCTAAAGTCCACGCAGCATCCTCCGCATGTTCATCTCATCTTAATGTAATCTCCGTCTCTGTCGACCATGTAATCGATATTTCTTTACATAGAACATAATTATAAGTTCTGTGAACAGTAGACATCGCGTTCATGAAGTTTGGTTCTTATTTTCGATCATGTAATAAATAAAAACCAAAATTTCCATAGAAATCGTAACATTTGTAGGTAGGTACCTACTTAAAAACCTACATACTTATATTACAAACCATATTTTTGGGAAATATTTTTTTTTAAATTTAAAATAAATTTGTCGTATGAAACGTCACTATCTCAATGGAAACTCTTTTAACAAAATTTCTTCAGGTATGTAGGTATCATTATATTGAAAAAAAAAACGATTAAGTAATGTAAATAAACACCATGTATTTGAAAGATGCATCTTTACTGAATCATAGTTTGAGTAAATCACCTAGCCAAAATTATCCACCTAGTCATTTCATTTTCATTTCTTGGATAATTTATATGGCGCCGCAGTTGTGGGACATCGCCTCAGGGGAGAGGTGCAGGTATTACAAAAAATATAAATATTACAAAAAGAAAGTGAAGTTAAGCTAAGTAAAATTAAGTAGATTATTTTAAATTAATTATTACAGAAATAGGTGACACGAATATAGGTTATGGAGATTCTGCAGCAAGAATCCTAGGTGGGGAAGAAACTCGACCAGCTGCTGCAGCGAGAGAGTCTACCGCGTCCACCAACAGTGCCAGCACAAAGTTCGTCATCCGTCCAGGTATGTGTCTGCTGCTAATAAAGCACTGTCACAATATCTTCTCGCAGATACCAGACCTTGGCAGCACCGCTGTGACGTTCGATGAAGATAGAAGATGGAGACTCTGCAGCAAGAATCCTAGGTGGTGAAAAAACTGGACCAGCTGCTGCAGCGAGAGATTCCACTGCGTTCACCAAAAGTTCCAGCGCGAGGTTCGTCATCCGTCCAGTTATGTGTCTGCTGCTAATAAAGCGCTGACACTATATCCTGACAAAGATAACAGACCTTGGCAGCACCGCTGTGAAATTCGGCGAGTCCATCATTTGATCAATGTTGGTCATCTTGTCAAAGTTAGTAACCTAGTCAAATTTAGCCACCTAGTCAAAGTTAGTCACCCAATCAAAGTTATCTACCTAGTCAAAGTTTGTCACCTAGTCAATGTTAGCCACCTAATCAAAGTAAGACTTGCTTGAATAATAAAGTGGATGCAGTAAATTTTGGAAAACAAAAACGGAACGCAAAAACAAATTTACAGGCAGATTAAATGCAAAACGGTCTATTTAAAACAGGACAGGCTACATTCAGTAAAAAAACCCTGAAAATCATGAACAATACCGGAAAGATGGTTATTTGAAAAGTAAAATTTCTGTCAAAAAGCGCTGATTCAAATCCAATTGAGGTTATCACTGTTTTTTTTTACGAAAAAATTTATGAGAAAAAAGTTATTTTAATTTTGTTGGTATCGCTTAAATTAATAAAGATTGTATTTGTAATTTATTTTTACGCGAAGTAATAAATTTTGAATCTCAAACAATTTAAAATGTGTCATTTTTTATTTGACAACATAAAACGACATTTAAGTTTTTGTTAAATGTGAATATGACGATGATGACGTGACGCCGGCTAACTTTTCACCAGTCATTAGTGTTTTCTACTTCGTAATGACGTTGTGGTCAGTTCGAATTGTTAGAATGAACAGAAGGAATATGCTATTTTTTATGGTTTTTAAGATAAATAATAATGAATGAAAATGTAAACATTACTTATTTTTAGAACGGTGATCAGCATTATAAAAATTATATTAGAGTTTTTTAACGATAAAATTGTGAAAATATCCTATTCTTGCAATATTTTTACTAAACCCATAGAGTATCTATTGTTTTGTACTGAAAATCTGACATCGAAGGAAAGTTAGAGTAGATTTTTTAGTATACACGTTAAATACCGATCGATGCATAGATTTGAAAAAAATTGCTTTGATTTTATCACTGAAGCACATATGTAAGTTATTGGATTTAAAATCAAAGCATTGCAGTTAAAACCCTTTAAATTCGTCTATTTGTATTTCACTTCTGTTTTCGCTGATGAATTAATGCAAATCTTTAATGCGGAAACTAACCCACTTGCCGATATCCGATCGAGCTGAAACTCGGCAGATTAACTCGTTATCGATATATTTAACTTTTAGTGTCAATCACGTACACACATGTGGACATATATGCATTTATCTGAAATCGGTTGACATTACAGAAGTTAATATACGAAATAAAAGTCGGTCCTATCGGCTTGGTATCTAGCAAGGTAGGTACGGTTGACTCCAATCCCTCATAAGGAAGGCTTAATCTTCTGAAAAACCAATTAAAAAAAAAAATTGTTTTATACATGTTGATTTTTTAAGAATATAGCGTTCTGAACCCGTTGCTATGATTAAATAATGTGCAGAGAAAATGTAAAAAATATGTTAGATTTTTTTTGTACATTAAAAATGATCTGTTCTTTTTATGCTGATGAAGTAACCAATGTTTTAGAAACAAACATTAAAATATATAGATCATTTTTATTAACATGTGGTTATTTTCATTAAATTAAAATGATGCCACGAGGTGAATTTACGATAGTTAGGTACATAATATATTATATTGTACAATTTTGTTTTATGTCTGTAATTTTGATCAGAATAAAATGACGTAGTTTGAATAACACTTATTAAGAAAAATATATAACTCACCGGTTTCTATCTTCAATTTTGTATTTATGTTTCTATATTCTGTAATTATATAATAATTAATATAGTATGTTTTATAAAGCCCTGAAAAAGATTCAGGTCAAACCAAAACTGCTTATTATTAGGTATGTATACCCAAAAAAGTGATTGAAACATGTGAAAATTTATGTATATTTAATTTGAGTAAACATTGCAACCTGAAGAAGGGACCATCGATCCTGAAACATGTTTGGATATTGATAAAATAAAAATTATAAAAAATAAAGTGCCAATCAGTATTTGTAAAAAATTGTGCCAAAAAGCAACTTTGAAATTGTTGAAGAAGCAATATATTATTGTTCCGAAGTTAACGATGACAGGCGTTCTAGAATGACATCGTACAAAGTACCTACACTGCATATTAGACAAACCAGTTAGGGCAATAGAAATGTCACACGTCGCGTCGCTTGAAATGCCTTCAGCCATATGCAGTAACAAGTATGTACCTACTTTCCAACCTGTCTTTTCCACTTCTCCTTACACGAAGCATTCTCCAATACACGGTATAATGGTTCTCCTAGCTCAGAGCAGTGAGGCACTTGTTTATGAAATAAAAAAATAATCTTACGTGTTTCTTTTGATGGAAAAATGAAAAGAGATACCCGTGAACCCATGAATTTGAAGACTACCATTGTTGGTTGGAAATTCATACTTATTTTATAAAATGTTTGAGGTGAACATTCTTCAAATTCTGTTTTTGATGTTTTGTATAAAAGAGATTCCTATTCGAGGATTTTATTTCCACGAAATCATATGAAAGAAAAGATATAAGCATCCATTAAACACCCATTTATTTTTTAAGTAGTTTGACCTTTGCCTTTTCCAGCAGGTACCTCTGCCCACCTTTTAACGTTACCAGTTAAAGACAATGTTTGATTTAATAGGTTTTCTGTACAAACAGGCGTAGTTTTAAATTATAACCGTTGTACGAGTATATATAACATTTTTAAGACAAACAAATACATTTCTATACCACTCTGCATTCTAAGTTCTCTTTGTTTTTCTTGCAACCTCTTCTCTCCTCAGTTCTCTCAAGTTCAATCTGATAAACCTTCTCCCGATTTAGCGCCCGCTCGTCTGGACAGTTTATGCTATCATCCGCATTTTCCTGATTAAAAATGTCGCATATTTCCTGACAATGTCGCGATAGGGGACGTCGTATCGGCCAAGTTTTTTTTTTACCGAAAACGCTTGTCTGCCATTGTTATCTTTGGCTTCAATTGTTTTTTTTCCATCGTGTTGAATCTCGTAAAATGTTCGCTGTTACTTTTTCAAATCGAAAGCAGTAAGTTGAAAACGTATAGGGGGAAAATATGTGACAATTCAATGCATGGAGATCTGAGTGCTTTCAAAATAAATAAACTCCTTGAAATCTATTCTTTGGAAAAACTAAAAATGAAAAAAATTGAGAAGTTGATGGACTCGTTAGTAGCGAATGTCTTTAACATTAGATACGGTTAACAAATAAATAAAAATAATAAAAAATTATAGTGAAATTTCATCATAATATATTTATAGTCAAATCAAAACGTTTAAGGGTGATGTTTTTAGGTTATTTTACTTTATTATTTGTTCTTTTCATTTATTATTTTCTTTGTGATAAGTTCAAATATACGATGAAATTGTAAAATATTTATAAAATACATTAAATCTACACGTATTTTTAAACAATATCCCGTCTCTTCGTCTAAATTTATGTTATTGATTAATCAAATAAATTTTATCGTATTTGTATAATTTGCGTCTTTGTCCAAATTTTTTCCTAGTTCGAGTCAATTAAGCATTTGAATATTGTGTTTGTTCAATTTAAGCATAGTTCTCCAAAATCAAAAAAGAGTAACTTTTTTAAGAAGGATAATTTAACTTATAGTGGTATACAAAGATACTGTAGTATAGTAGCATCTCATTTAAATTACTGCTCTAGTGTACTTTTCTTGTGCAATTAAACATAGATAAAAAATTGCAAATAATTCAAAATAAAAGCATGCGAGCAGTATTGAATTGTAGTAGATATTATAAGATAATTAATATGAAGAAAAAACTAGCTATGTTAAGTGTGAGACAGGTTATAATTTACAGTACCTTAAAAATTATATTTAAGCTCAAAAATAAGATGCTCCCTAAATACCTTTTTAGGAATGTAAATTTTATTTTCGAAATACATTGCTATCCCATAAGAAACTGTGGAGATCTTAGACTTCGAAAACAAATTTGTCGGGAACCTAAAGTAATCACTATTTTTAAGGATTCATGGGGTGAGGTCTATCTAGGTCTTGTTGTCGGGTGCGTTTGCCTACCTATAGCGTGGATATAGTTGGATCGGAAAAGACTGGTTAAGAGAGATCTTTTGACCTCTCCAGCCGGATTCTCTCTCGATCCATCGCTTTGCATCGTAGCGGGAGGGATTAATTCATACCTCTGTCACTCCTGGACACATTGACCCCCAGGTACTTATCCACCCCTCTTACCCCTTTCCTTTCCAAAACTCCCTCTCCTCCTCTCTGCTTTCATTAAATAGACCTTCCACACAGCATATATGTGTGAAACTAATGTAAAAAATTCAAGATATTCAATGAACTTCCGACGAATGTTAAAGAACCTAAAAGTCTTGCAACTTTTTGTGGATTATGCCTAAATGCCATAAAGAATAAGTTTTAGGTGTAGTGTAAGGTGTGCCTAAATGTCAAAGAAATATAATGCCCATGAAAGTATTTATAAAGGTTTATAAGAGATTATATGTATTTTTCTACTAAATAGAACACATAAAAAATACTTGCCAAAAACGAACGACAAACTTATCATTTTATTTTAGTATCTTTTTGGTAATTTGCTCCGATTTGTTTTCCTAATTGATTCTAGAAATTGTTTTGTTGATTAAGATATAATACATTTATGAAATTTATTCTTATCTCCCTTACAGCTCACCCGAACTTTTCTGATTGATTAAAATGAAATGTTTATTTGAAAACCACATAAACCCTTTTAGCCAGGTGTTAGTTTACTATTAAACAGAATTGATCGTTTGATTCTTTAGCATTTAACCTGTCACTCTAGATTTCGGTCTTCTTAATGGCCCTTAACAAAATGTGGTTTACCGTTTGCTAAACGTTTGGACAATCTTGGTTCTTTTATATCTTATTGGCGTTCTTCCATAGTCAATCAAACGTGTCAAAGACAATAAAGATCCAATTGATTTGCCATACAACTCCTATTCTCGCAAATAATCGGATTTGTTACATCTTCTGAAAAGGATCAGTGGAAACAGAAAAGTAACAGTACATGTTATAATTCTGTAATGGTAAGTCAATTCATTTAATATTTCCATGAATGATAGCAAAAAATATATCGAATATAATTTTGTTAAATGTTTTCAATAACCTTTTGTGGTTTTTGCGTTTGATTTGAAATGGTGACAGTATCACAATGTTTCCTAAGGACGAAGCGTTAAATAATATAAATATTTAATAGTAGTGTCATTAAATTCTAAAAAGGATATATTTTAATGGGTAGTTGAGATCGGTTTTCTTTGTGAATGGAGAAAAAATACTGGTATAAAATACTGTTATATCTATTAAAAATCTGGTGAAATTATTCGTATTCCTCTTATAAACGGGACTGTAGGCCTTAAACGAATGAATTGACAGATTTCATAAAAAACACCAGTAAAACACGAATACTTTCCTAAAAATTCTAATATTGTCGCATTGGGTCATTATATTTTTCAGGAAAAGCTCAGCTGTTCACATATATTCTGAATGGACTAATATTTTACTAGGAAATAGCTTGCCAGTTGCCATCACGTTTATAACAGTATTTTTAATAACCAAGCCTTACTCATTTTTCTCCACGCAGAGCCAATTTTCATTGAATTAAAAAAGTGATGTTTTATACAATTTATTAAAAAATATTTTATATTTTATGACTTTCAAATGGATTACTCATCAAATATTAAAAAAAATATATATATATTATAAGACAAATAGTCTTAAGGATATTTGAAGAAGAATCCACTGCATAAATATAGCTGTGCTATAATATGTGTTGTGCTGTGTGGCATCTTGAACAATGTGGCGACGACTACGACTGAAGTTTTTCGGCACGCGTAAGCCATAGATTTCCAATAAGAATGGGCTATCAAAAGAGTTGAATAAATTATGTTTAAACCAAGCATTTCAAGATTTGCGTAACGTTTGTATTTTAGGCTAAATCTATTAGTTGCCTCAAGTGTGTACGTGTTTCCATGTGTCCGCGTAGACATACCTGAGGGTTTTTTTTCTAGTTTTCTTCCAGCATATTTATATAATATAGTTATTAGTTTGGTGCGGAGTTCATACACCACTGATATACTCCAGCTTAATTTTTATAACCCCATAGAACATAGCTATTATTATATCATGGTCATTAAACTGTTAACATTTACTGATGATAAGTCTCAGGAGTTTAAAGCAAGCTGAAGTGAGCGGTTTATATGTGGTCCTAGAATTTCCCAATTTAGGTAAACGAGATGACTAGCAAAATTATTTAATGTATTGAATACTAGAAAACGAGTAGATATCCAAATTTAAAAAAAACTCTCACAATAAATAGTATTTTAAAAAAAGGTTTTTTTTGTACCTACAATAATTAATTTAATAATTTTCAAAGCTACACCGTGTACCTCATTTTGTGTGATACACGCCCTACACATATTGTCACCTTACATTGTATTTTTTTTAAGCAAAACTCCCATGTTTCTTATAATTTTCAAAAATATCTAGATGTATTAGAATTTGTAAATAAATACTCAACCCGTAACCATAAATACTATTAGAGATATATTTTTTTGAAAAAATCAATAATTTTATTTTTATAATAAAATTTTTTGGGTACATGCTGCTTAAAAAATTTCTAATCGATAAAAACGGTGAACAATATTCAGAAAATGTTTAGTGAAAAATGACACAGGGACTCAAATCACAATTTTAAAATGAATGTTTATTTAGGAACCGGTGAAGGTATCGTCACCTCATGAATACCATGTATTTATGTTACTATAGTAAATATAAGGATTTTGGATTGTAGCCGTTTTTGTACGCATTCATCATTATCAATTTATCACGAATAGAGCATTCCAATTTCTCCCATCCCGCGATCTGCCTTTGACGTCTGCCATTGTCGAAAGCAAACAGCTCCGTCAGCGACAGACATGATCTACTACTCACGCGTGATATTTGTATTATATTCTTAAAGGTAATATTAAAAAAATGTTAATTTTTTAAAATGAAAATAGATTTCACTGAAATATCTCAATTTGTGAAATCTCAGATTTTGTCGAATAAAAAGCTAGTGATCTTTAATTAAAACATTGATGACAATGCTGTTGAAACATTAACACTAATTATTAACTTAGGAATAGTTTTTCAATCGAATTTTTCATTTGTTAACCACATGACAGGTTAATCACTCTTGATTGCAATCTCTCTTTTCGAAATCATATAAATAACATCGTAAATAAATCACTTAAGCTACTCGGGTTCATTCATAGAATTACCTCAGACTTTAAACATATAAGAACACTTAAAACTCTATATTGTTCGTTGGTTCGCCCCCACTTTGAATATGCCAGTGTCATTTGGTCTCCTTTCTATGCTGTCCACATTAGTCACATCGAATCTGTCCAACATCGCTTCCTACGGCGAATTGCTTGGAGGTTAGGACTTGAAAGAGGCGATTACTCATATGAGGAAATTGAACAGACTTTAAACCTATCTTCATTAGAAAAAGGTAGAAAAGACTCCGATCTAATTTGCATATTTAAAATAATCAACAGTATAACCGACTCACCTGAACTGCTACAACTCATTCAATTCAACACCCCATCCCGTAGACTCCGAAATAATGAATTGTTGTTCCTCAATCACCACTCAACTAACTATGGGTACCATTCTTCTTTGTCTAGAATGTCGAGACTTGTGCTCTGAGTTGACCTCAAGTCAGAGCATTGAATTTTTTGGTGTAAGTCTAAATGACTTTCAAAAAGCGATACGTAATGTGTAATTTTTCACAACTTAATCGTTATTGATGCTATGACTTGTAGTTATTTTCTATATGAACATTTTCTATTTTATATTGTCTTTGCCCTTCACATTCATGTACTCTCCATTCACTGTCATCTATGTTTTCTTATTCGTGTCAATATTATGGTTTTAATGGACATATTGTCCGTAAATTAATAAATAAATAAATGACAGAAATCTCTAACAAAGGTTACAGATATTGGGATTATCCAGAAGATGCAAAAATCTTAAGTGTATTATGTGAAAAGTTGTATTTTGCCTGTCTTAGAAGTCAAGTTGAGTACGATTCTCCCGTCTGGAACCAACATTACAATATTAATTATTTGCTGACGTATAAAACCAATTTATTAAATTTGTTGACTTCGATTAAAAAGAATTCTATTAATCTCTCCGCATTAATTCTTCTCTGCATCATTATTGAGTAATAAGAACAATAATTCTTAAGTAATAAGAACAACGTCTTAAGTAATGAGAACAGCGCCCTTGAGGTGATTTTTCACAAAAACGGCGCTCTACAAACTATGCAATTATTATTATTATTATTATTATTATTAACAATAATTCTTATGTAATTAGAACAATAATTCTTAAGTAATAAGAACAATAATTCTTCCCTGCAGTAGTAAGAATAAAAATTTTCAGATAAATAGGTACATAACTATGTATAATTTAAATTAAGTACCTTATAACTTGTAGTATAATGTACTGTGAATGTTAAAATAAATATATATTTTTAAAATTAATGTATAATCTTTTAAAATAATGCAAAAAAAAATTCTTGAGAGACATGAGAGACACGAATAACAAAAACACACAGAGACATGAATAATAAAAATTGTTATTTATGTCTCTGTATACTTATCCTTCCTTTGTTTAAATTTTTTTTACGGTTCTTTTTATCGCTGTAAGTACAGTACTACAGTAAGTTTTTTTCTTACTTATATTAACGAGCACTTCTTTCTTAAATCATTAGGAAAGAATGTAATAATGCACAAAAAATGTACACTACAAAATCAAGGAATATTATATAAGCAAAATAATACTACCGAATAAAGAAAAAAAAATTATATAAGCACAATTTTTTTTTATTTCAACAATGTTGATGATGTCATCCAGATTTCTGAAAGACTGTGCAGAAATTTGAAAGCAAGGAGTGTGTCAAGATAGAGCTATGTGGAATTCCATCTTCTCTGCCTACCATTGCGGAGAAATTGAGTAAGTAAAATACCTCAGAATCAGCAAAGAAGCTGGGACGTCACATTAAAGCTAAAGGGAAGAGAGATTGTGTCAATATAATAATAGCGTTCTTGCGACAAAAGGAAATTTTTGTCATAATTTTATGAATGTAGAATGTGAATAGCATTCTGATTGAATAAATCGAATGTTCAGTAATTCAATTAACTGATTTGTACTCGAATAAAAATAACGCTTGAATTGTAAAAATATTTTTACGATTCGTCAAAGCTTGATAAATTAATTTGAAACTGTTTGTCGAATGAAACTACCATTTTGGTGATTTAATCTGATACAATAAAAAGTAAAAATACTTGTTTTATTTAACAATAAGGCAAATGATTGTGTTTTTAATTTTAATTAGTGAACAATTGAAGTCGTTATCAAGAAATCAATGTGATACAATACGTTTAATCGCGTGCGAATATACAATTAGCGAGTTAATTATTAATTACATAGTTACAATGCCTAATTACCAATTATAACAGTGGAGACATAATGATGCATATTGATAACCACATCTATGATAGAAGAGAATAGTATACATTCCAACAGGTTTGTAAAATATTTAAATATTTGATAACGCGATAGAGTCTTGTAAGCTCAGAAACAGTAGATCTCCGGCCTCTCCAATATGAGGAGTGCTGTGCTAAAGAAGTTAAGGGAAGTGAAAGTGAACGGTGAGTGAAGATGGGAAAGTACGTACCTGGATATTCGAATCTGTTCACTAAACATAACTAAAGTCTAAATGATTGTTACTCACAAGGGCGTGACTGAGAAGATTTCCTCTTTTCTGAGAATGAAAATGTACTGCGGTAACTGTGAATAAAAATAATTAACGCGATGCACTACGTCATGTAATATGTTAAATTAAGCCGTTATCAATAACAACCCTCACGTAGATGGCGATAAGGTTTAAATTCCCGCTCAACACCTTCCGCCTGTTTTGATTTATGCAAGAAAAAAACATGGCCAAAAAGTGCCTTTTATTTTATTTTGTGGATGTTCAGGCATAATTATTAAATTTTTTTCCGATCATTTTATAAATAACTTAATTTGCCACATTATACAATAAAACCATAACCGAAAATGGGTTCGTAAGTAGGAGATTTTGAACTTTAAAGCAGTTTTCATAGGCCATTACACTATTTTTTCTGGGCTTATAAAAAGACTTATCTAAAAAACACTCGATTATTTCAAAGGTCAAGATGTATTCTACTCGCAGTATTTAATTAAAGCATCTGAAACATTTCTAGGCGACCAAATTTTTAAACCATAAAAACATGATTTTGCATTACTACGTATGGCATCGCTTTAATACATAAACGTTACGAAAACATTATAAAATACATTTAAACATGATTATTTTTCAACAATCAATGTTTTGTTATTTTAAGTAGATGAACACACATGTATTGTTAAAATCGGTAAGCATAGTGTTAAAACAAATGTTTATTGCAAAATAAAAATAAATAAAAACTTTGACGTTGGAAAACATTATTTTTCAATTGTTTGTTCAGAGCCAAGGACATCACCGCTCTTATAGATGATTTATAGATACCTACTTATTTTTTGATTGTAGGTATGCTTAATCAGCAGTTTGCAGGTAACAAATAATCTCTTGATAAACTGAAACAATTCAACGCCAACGGTTGCAATATTGTTTTGTCTAAAGTGTATAAGGGAACGTTCCATCTTATTCTGTCTATAGCAGCATTCTGTTTATCGTTCCACCAGGGAGAATTTCATCCCCCAATCGCTTCCCCAGAGATGAATTCACCAACGCGGCTTTGTCTGAGCTGACTCACATCATCTCACTACTTCTGAGATCTCCTCTAACCAAATATTCTCCTCGCCTTTCTGCGATCCGTCCTAACCAAATCAACTACGCTCTATTTAAATGGTTGCCTCGGACAATAAAAAGTATTTTACTTTCTTAGCCGATGGTTATGGCCGGCTATAAAAGTGATTGGTAGGTTTATGACCGGCTGTAAGGAGATGGTTTAATTAAGCAGCCATGTTTTATATCACAACTTTGAGCTGACTTAATTGCCGCAAAACTCTTGGACTTTGTTTTCCAGACTTGATTCTCGAGCTTGGAGACAACTTGAGATTACATCTACATAACCCCGTGATGTTAACTTATCTGCTCATTTATCATCCGAACATCAGTTGGAAACTTTAAACTTTCCATGTTAATCACAATAAAGATACTAATTGACTACATGTTTTGCTTTAATATATTATAAATAATTAATCATTCTAACTATCAAGCCATATATTATGGTGCTGAGAATATTGTATTTTTGTTGTCAATTCGTATTTACCGTGAGGTGATTAAAATAAAACGAAGTGTTATTATAAATAAATAGTATCAAACAAAGTCACCATCCGCGTCAGTCTGTTTGTGCGCTTAGTGCTTCTAAACTATGCAACAAAGTTTGATAGGGTTTTCACTATCATTTAGAGATTAATTTCCGAAAGATTTATATATATAATATATGGATATTATTTTTATTTAAAGGAAAAGTCAAGCAACACCGGGTACACGTTAGCTAGTTACAAATAATTCACACAATTGGTTGTTTGTCTTACTCTAGTATAGCAAAAAACATGAAAAACATACAAAGATATTTAGCTTGTTTAGCCGTTTTCATAAAGAGCTATGGAGCTTTGCGATATCGATTTAACTGCCAATAGAACAAGACCCACATAATTATTTCTGTATCATAATTTCATTTGATCGATTCCCGGTAGTAGAAACTTTCATGAAATAATAAAAGAAAATTCACATAATATTTCCCTACATCAGAGGTGCGGAACCTGCGGCCAGCGAGCACTTTCAATGCGGCCTGCTGATCACAGAAAGAGTACAAAAATATGTTTTTATGACTTGAGATCGGTTTTGGTCACTATTACAAAACTCAGAGAAAGGTATATCATAGCTGAAAGGTACTTATGTATGCACCTACGTTACTAGAAAGCCGTTTACACACATATAATAGGCGATCCAATATCCCTCTAACTTACGACGTAACTGGCGACAATGTTTAGTACCAGATACAAGCGTATCATCTTAGTCGGGGCCAAACTTCCACTTAAGGCGATGCCATACGTAGTAATGCAAAATCATGTGTTTTTGGTTTGAAAATTAGGTCGCCTAAAAATGTTTCAGATGCTTTAATTAAATACTGCGAGTAGAATACATCTTGACCTTTGAAATAATCGAGTATTTTGTAGATAAGTCTTTTTATAAGCTCAGAAAAAAATAATGTAAAGGCCTATGAAAACTACTTTAAAGTTCAAAATCTCCTACTTACGAACCCATTTTCGGTTATCATTTTATTGTATAATGTGGCAAATTAAGTTATTTATAAAATGATCGAAAAAAAAAAAAATTGCCTGAACATCCACAAAACAAAATAAAAGGCACTTTTTGGCCATGTTTTTTTCTTGCATAAATCAAACAGAATCTTACATAAATCATAACAGGCGGATGGTGTTAAGCGGGAATTTAAACCTTATCGCCATCTACGTAAGGGTTGTTTTTGATAGCGGCTCAATTTAAAATATTACACGACGTAGTGCATCGCCTTAAGCTGTCAAAATGGTACACAGCAATGCATAAAATTTTCCATAGGGCCCCAATGTTCAAAGGGCCCGAACTTAGTTAAAAAATGAAACACTTTGAAGGTTTTACATTTTTGTGTAAGTAAAAAAATGCTATAATGGTGGATGAAAATGGTTTGAAGTCGCAACGCCTGGATACTAGCCGGTTTTAAAGGTTTCCGTTTTAAACAATACTAAAATATTTCCGTTTAAGAAAATACTGAAGAATTTTCGTTCAAATATTGTTGAGACACTGACTCTTCGAAAAATTAAAGTGGAAAGCTAATATTGGTTTGCGCTTCGACCTAGTAAAATTATAGCCTGCGAGACTTTTTCCCTTCCTTTATGAATGTAATAATTAATATTCCTCTCCCTTTACCCACAACACATGCCTAATCCAACTAGGAATACCATATAAAAAATTCGCCTGCGGTCCTTTTTTCGTGTTTTTGTGAATATAACAGTTCATACTCCATTCCTTTCACCCACACCACATACCTACCCCAAGGGGACACCATAGAAAAAATTAAGCCTGCGGCAATTTTTCTGTGTTTTTGTGAATATAACAATGCACACTCCACTGTCTTCACCCACACCACACATCTACCCCAAGGATATACCATGATTGACTAATTTTCCACTTTCTTCGTTCTCGTCACTTACTCCAAGTAGGGATGTCATAGTTCCACAAATCTTCGAGATTATTGAGGAATTGGGATTAATGTATAATATTTGTAATTATTTTTGAAGTCTTTTTTATATCCAGGAATTAAAATTTAAAAAATGGCCCCCCACGGTGAAAAGGTTCTCCATCCCTGGCCTACATGGTGTTTTTGTATAAATATGTGTTGAATAGGTAAGTTTTTAGATTCTCACGGCCAAAAGCATTTTTGTTGTTTGTTTTTGGGGTGTTATGCCGTGTTGCGCTAACTCCTTCTTTAGCCGACGTTTCGGACAGCGTTGCAGTGTCCATCATCATCTTCGGATCTACCGGATCTGCCCTGATGATGGACACTGCAACGCTGTCCGAAACGTCGGCTAAAGAAGGAGTTAGCGCAACACGGCATAACACCCCAAAAACAAACAACAAAAATATGTGTTGTAACTTTTTTACACAAACAAAAAAAGTATAGGTAAAAAATTTACATAATAGGAGCACGCATATTTTGTATAAAATATGAAGGAGGTATATAATGTCAGCAAAATGTCCTAATAATAATATTATCTTTAACCGTTTAAGATATTTTGTTTATATCCATTTTCGGAGAAGGGTTTTTCTCAACTTAAAAATGAACAAGGGTGCTTTTTGGGATCCCACAGCATAGATAATCTTCTGTCACAGTTACTTTCTAAATAAATCGGCTTAACCGATATTAAATCATATTACACAACATAAGAATCATATAAACAAGTCGTCTTAACGTGGCCTGACCACAGAATAAAATGACCTTGAACGCCGAAACAGCTGTTGCAATAATAAACAACTGAAATACTTGCGGAACTTAATAATAACCTTCAGCTGTGGCAACTTTACCTTCCATAGTCTACTTGTAGTGACAAAATGATACAATACTGAAAAATGGAAGCATATAGAAACTTCGAAAAAATGTCGATAGGTTCGCTAAAAATGTATTTTTACAGACTGTCATCATTGTTTATTAATGGTTGGTAGTAATCTTAATATGGACGCCAAAAAAATCGAACGGTGTGGAGCTTTCTGACTGACATAAATATTTTAAAATAATTTTATTTAAAACCATACAAAAAATTTAATATCTGCATACTTATATTCCTGGTCTTCTGTTGAGATTAGATGCAGCACAAAAAATTAAAATTGCAGATGGAACGCAAAATATTAAAAAAGCACGAGCGGAAAAAACCATGGCAGATTTTAAAGAATATTTTAAAAGCCTCAAATTATCGGTTTTAAAATGTGCCTCCCAATCATGTGCCAGATGAATTGGCCAGAAATGTGTTACGTAAATCGTAAAAATATTATATTAGCGTGATTCAAAATTTTGATTATTAAAAAAAAATTTTACTCAGTATCCTATTACAAAACCATCCCCAATAAGTGTAATAAAAAGTTTGTTAAGCCCAATTGTGTAGACTTGAATAATGTTCCCTCAATATTATGAGTCATTTATTTATTTATTGAAAAATTTGTATAGCTCCGCTTTTGTGAGATATCACCTCAGGGGCGCTTTACGGTTGATGCAGTTATTACAAAAAGTTAAATATTACAAAAATAAAGTGAATTTAAGTTAAGTAAAATAAAGTACAGGAACAGGTGACACGAATATTTTAAGCACCACTGTGACGTTCGACGAAGAAAAAAGATGGAGACTCTGCAGCAAGAATCCTAGGTGGTGAAGAAACTGGACCAGCTGCTGCAGCGAAAGAGTCCACCTCGTCCACCAACAGTTCCAACACGAGGTTTGTCATCCGTCCAGGTTTGTGTCTGCTGCTAAAAAGTGCTGACACAATATCCTCACATATATAACAGACGTTGGCACCACCGCTGTGATGTTCGGCGAGTTCATCATTTATCTCCATATAATCCTGTTCCTGGTGATTGTTGAAGTGGTGCATTCTATCCGCAATAAAAGTGACGGTCGGGATAATAAATTACCCAGGGTCTAAACATCTAGAAAATATCTGGGGTGTACTTACCGATCCACGATCGTTCTTCGAAAGCAAATGTCGAATATTTTGGAGCAAAATTTCCGATTATTCCCTTTTAATCCACTGTACTCAAATCACATACTATAAAGTTTTAATAACTGGTTGTTATGTTTATTTAAAAATTTTATTTTAAAAATAATTTCAAAAGGATGTTGCCAAATTTCCCTTGAAAATATTTAAAAAAAATACAAAGCGGTTGGAGGACGTGTTGAAGGACGCGTCCGGCTGCCACGAAGGCTACAATTCGAATTGTCATTTTCAAGTCCATTGCATTATTGTGAATATCGTAAAAAACAGTTAACGGATGAAAAAGATTAAAAATATTTTTAGTATGTATATTTTTTAACAATAACATCTCACAGGAGTGGGTGGGGTTATCTGGGGCCCAGTGTGTCCATGAGTGACGAACGTTTGAACACGTCTCATCCCATGAACTCGTTATCAATGTCTTAAACCAATGTGCCAAATGATAGATATAAAGAATAACACGTCAACTCACCAGAGATTAAATGAGAAAATAATTCACCGACTACAGATATTTTCATATCAGAGGGTAGAACGGTAGCTCGGTAGAACTCCTAGCTGGACCTATAAACCCTACTGATCCCTCTAAATAAATATTTAAAAAATCTTTCGTAATACTACATGTATTTAAAATGATTTCAATTAAATAAAAAAAAACTTTTCTTTCTTAAAAATATAAGTGAAATACAGTGCTGAAGGTATGATTATTGTATTTAATTTATTACATTTTTAATTACTCACTTAATGAGTATGATTGTACTTATTTCTAAATTTTATTTGTTATAATAATTTAAATTATGGTAAAAATGCCACGGTTGAGGTAACGGTGGCAAATTTGATTTTCATTGAATTTAAAAGAGTAAATTAAGTTCTAGGAATTAAACAAAAAAAAATAATGAGATACATTTTTTATGAAAAAATGGAAGTTCCATCTTTTTATTTAGTCATTAGTTATTAATATGATTTTATTTGATTTATTTTATTGTTTATTATTATTCTGAAAAGTGGAGTAGAGTGTTTTATTGTCATTAAGTGTTATGCTATCATTTTAACAATTTTAGGAATAGAGTTTATTATATGTTTCACATTATTCTCATGTATATCGTAATCAATTCATCATGCGTCATCCGGTAATGTGTATAGCGGGTATATTCTCAGTTTCATAGTCTCCATCTTAAGGAAAATCGTCAGAGGGTATTATAATGTAATAAAATAAATTAGGATTATTAAAAGAATTAATTATTAGCATGAAACACAAATATAAATTGCAAAAATCTTTCTATTAAAAATAATTGCAGCTGACGGGAATTGAACCCGCACCTCCTTTTTAATTTATATTTGTGTTTCAAACAAATAATTATTGCTTATAATAATTTGTTATCCTTTGTGCTTTGCATAGAATCTTGTCTTGTAAACATATTCTTGTAAACATATGTTTATTACCTTTAATAAAAAAATTGAAAATTAGCATTATGTTACTATGCTTTTATTTATTTGTTTTTATAATGGTCGGTATATGGCGGATTTTCACCTGCAATTTAGTTACGCTTTGAGTTTGTGTAACATTTGGGAGTACAACACAATACATTTCAATATAATACAAATGCTTCATTTGTTTCATTCAGCTCTGATTTTGAACAGTCGTGTTTTGCTTTCAAAATTTTCTCGAGCTTCTGGTAATTGTTTGGTTATTATTCCTTCTTATTTTACCTTTTCAAGTTTAATGTCTACTCAGAATGTTCTTATTTCTAAACATAAATTGTGAATAGGAAAGTGGAGAGGCTATTCAGATATGGTTACCAAACACGGCAAAAGACATTTCAAGCAATGTTTCAATTCTTAAAATGGTGGTCTGACACCAGGGCAATACTGACAATATCTTTCAGTCTGGAACGTGCCGCAAATTTACTTTATTTTATTTTTAATTATAAATTGTGTAATAACAAAAATTAATCAAATAATTTGCTAGTCGAAAATCTTACCCCTCGACCACGAAGACCGTCTAATATTGATGTGTTTTATTGTATAAAAACGTAATAATAAATTCCAATTAAAACTGATTTATTGGCATTGAACTGAAATAAATAGGTTTAAAGTTGTTGTAAAAAGAAAGCGAAAACCACACATATATAATTATAATTTTAATAGACAATTATAATTTTTATTTAAAAAAAAATGTATGTAAAAAAAGATGTTTGAGATTAACTTGGACTGAACAAAAATTTAGTATTAATACGAAATTTGAGCTATGAAACCATAAAATGTCGATAATTTAACACCATCGTAAATCCAATAAAATTTTATTTTAAAAAGTGCTGAGGAATTAAATTTATATCGATGAAGTGCGAATTTAATATCGTTTATCAGGGTTTCAAGCGTAATTGATTGAGTTAACCTTTTTCTGGCAACATGGCTTTTTATTTCACTGGCACCTTCTAGAGTCGAAGATACTCTCAGTATTGCCCTTGTGTAAGACCACCATTCAGAATTGAAACGTTGCTTGAAATGGCTTTGGCCGTGCTTGGTGATCAGATCTATATAATAGACAAGTACTTTCTCTCCTTCCTTTCCTCATCTCCTTATCCTTTCCACTATCTTTAGCCTCACAACATATCCCAATTGGGGATGCCATAGTCTCGCTGGCTCCAGACGGTTGGGAACAATACTTTGCAAAAAAAAAAGTATTTACAAAAAAATTTTCGTACTACATTTTTTCAAAATCATGAGATCTGAATTCTTGAAAAATAAATTTATATTTAAAAACTACATTTAGATTCAAAGGCAATTTTTTCATTAAATCAGAGTTACGCAAGCCACACAGACAACGGAAATAAGTAATTTTGATGATTAGGTAATATCGTCCGGAAAAAGTCCACCTTTCAGAAATAAAACGTTGTTCAGAATGGTTTCATCCATCTTTGGTTTTCAGATTCGAATAGCCAGGTACCCCAACTTTTCTCTTCCCCATATCCTTTCCTCCCCACTCACTTCAGCCTCCCAGCATTCCCAAATTAGGGAACAAGGTCCCATTGGCTTAGGCAGTTGGGACTCCTAACGGAATCCACAAAAAATTAACCTATTTTTATAATCAATTTTAAAATATCAAACACACATCAATCATGATAAATAATCATTTCTATAAAAAAACGGTTGGTTACGTTTGTAGGACGGTTATTTTTGAAATGTCCAAAAAAATTATTTGCTATGAATAATGCTTCGTTTTCACGTTTTCATGCTAATCGCGATCGAGATAAAGAAGGGTTTATAAAAATACTTGTGAATAGAAAACGTAATGTTTCAACCCCATAACAAAACTGTTGATAAGGTTTTCTCTTGGAGAGTCGCCAGGAAACCGAATAAAGAAAAATTAAGGGAAGATTCTCTGAAAAATACGACCATATTAAATATGTATCAAGTTGGGAGATGAATTATTCCGTTGAAAAACTCATACATCCGTCTTTGTACAGTGTCATTTTCATGCTAAGGATCTCATTGAAAGAGAAAGATAAAGAATTATCCAGCATCCTCCGTGTTCTGTACGGATTTGTACCGAAAAGAAAATATTTATGAAATAATCTAGCAATTTTTCGGTAAAGTTTGAAATTTCAATAATGAATGCGTACTTGCTTTTCTATTCTACTGTCTGACTTTTATTCATACCACGCCAAATTATTACGATATGAGTTGAAAATCTAGCGGGATGCAACTGACACAAAATTGGGTGTTATTAGTTTTGGTTAATTAGAAACGCAATTCATTCAACTCATTCGCGTTCATACGATCTAAAACAACGAATGTCTAATTTATAATAATACCATTCTAATATATACTTGTTAACACATGACTTTGTCAGAGTTTTAACAGATCAAGAGTTTTTATTGGTATACACAAAGAGATTTGATCAGTGATATACTTATAAGCGGTAATGATAAACCTAAATGTTTATTTCTTCAAAAACAATAGGAGGTAGTGGGTACAAATTAACATGGGTATTTTCATATAAAAAATATAAGTATCACATATAAAACAGCATAAATACATTAAAAGGAGGATAAGTAGAACAAGCAAGAAGAGAAAACATAAAAATAAACAAACAAGCATATAAGTAATGGATGATTACAAATACAGGAAAATGAAGGAAAAAAGAAACAAGGCAAAAAAATATGACGAGAAAATTACGTATTTTCATGTTTAAATGTACTTAAAAAATTTTCTTAGCATTACTTTGAATTTTTTTATTATGGTGGCTGTTTTTATACATATATGGAAGAGATGGTGTGCAAGTAATATATTTCAGAGATTTTATAGTTCTGTGTTAGAGGAATGCGGATTTTATTGTTGTTTCGAGATTTGTGTTTGTGAATGTTTTGATTGTACAGTGACTTGATGTTAGTGTGGGTTAATTGTTGAGTATTTTGTAGTGTGGTACTTGTGATTTCATATTTAAGAATGATTGTGATTGGAAGGATACAGGAAACTCAATACATGTCCTTGATATGTCCCATGAAAGACCAAGAACATTTATTGCACAGCAAATTACCTGGACCTCAATGTTTCTAAATGGCACACCATGTCTTTCAGTAGAAACAAGCGTAAAATTAACTTTCCCTATTCACTCTGTGATGAACCCGTGATCTCATAAAATGAATGTAAGGACCTTGGAGTCTACGTAGACTGTAAACTTATATTTCATACGCACATTCATCAATCACTGCTAGATCTTACAAAATGTTAAGTTTCGTAAATTATTTAAAAATCCACATACGCTCACTAGTCAGAAGTACACTGGAATATGCATTGCTTATCTGGAATCCCAAATACATTTATTATGTCAATAATATAGAGCGCATATAAAATTTATTAAGTACCTACAACAATAATTATATCTGCACTCTCAAATCCAGGAAAACGGTAGCTTACATGATATTTCTCCATAAAATAATACACATAACAAAATAGACTGCCCAGAACTTCCATCCCAAATAAATTTTAACACCCCATCTAAAAGAACTCGCCACACCAATCTTTTTTACACAACTAGTAATAAAACAAAAGCTGCAGCCAATTCACCCATTTCTCGCATCCTTTAAACATCCAACTCAATTCAAAAAAGCACAAATACCGATATATTTTTTTATTCTCTTCCTCTATTTAAGAAAAACTTTTTTATCACACTGAATTCGCACACATAACTCACACATCCACACACATGCACACATACACACACACAAACACTCACACACGCCTCTCTCCTTCACTAACATACTAACTAACTTAACTTAAATAAAATGTATAATATACCACATATGTATATCTGTCAGCGACATGTAATTGGTACCAATTATTGTATTAACTTGTATAACTTTGTAACTATTGTCCTCTATGTAATTATCTACTGTTTGTTTCTGCAATAATAAAAAAAATAAAATAATAAGAGCTTGGTTTTGAACTACCTGATCAGTTATTAGTTTCTTTGAGGCAAAACCCTAGATACAGCAGAGATAGGATTGGTGTAAATGTACCATGGCATAGTACACTGAAGTTAATAAAGGAATGGGTAATAAACCTTGAAGCCTATATACTACACCAGTTATGGGGGTAATTTTCTCCTTTAGGTGATTTATGTGGAGATCCCATGATGGTCGGGAATCTATAATCAGACTAAAATACTTTGTGCTCGTTTTCTTTTCGAGATGGTTGTTGCCAATTTTGATATTGAGGATTGAATGAAAATTTTTCTTGTTGCCAAAAAGGATGTAGTGCATTTAACGTTGAGGGTTAATTTGTTTTTTCTGAACCAGCATGTGAGATGCAAAAACATTTGTTTCAAGTTCCGTTAGGTACAGTTTATTAAAAAAAAACTACTGTATGGTTCGCATGAAACTGGAGAGTTTCATTGATATCCAACTTTGTTTGGTAATTCAATAACATATGTTAGAAATAGCAATAATTTTTATTAAAAATAATCGACACATAGTTTTAACCAATTTTATTCTTGAAAAACTGATACTGAGACGACCGATGTCTAGCGTTAACGAGTTTAATCGCGTAGCACTATTGCTCTTCATTCATTCGCCTACACATTACCGTACGCGACAGACGAACACATACTACACATCGTACTATTTCCTACTATAGCCTTAAAGAAAGGATGAGTGGGAGTCGGAAGGGAGGGGGGAAGGTTGCTAATGTGGCGTTATTTGGGAATTAATTTAACAGAGGGTCATTCAAAAAGATTTTTTAAATATTGAAAAAGTTTACACTTTTCACTCTTTATGATTTATAAAGTTTCAAGTTTATCTAAATACACATAATTATTAAATCAGTGGAACAATTCTATTGCTAATATGTTAAGCCTCCAGTAAATGCTTAAAAAATTCAGAGAAACTATTATTATCACAAGCTCTATTTATCCCAATTTTAAATAACCTAGAAGTTTTATTACATGTAAAATATAACAAAAGATATGATTATAAAAATGAAGAAATTTACCAACAATTAAATTTATTGGTTTACAAATGTATGTTAAAATAATACTACATCAACTTGTTAAACTATGTCAATTTTAAAATATTATTTTGCAATAATTCTTGTGAATATGCGTATAAAAATTTCACTCTTATTGTAAACAAAGAAGATATGGAATTTGAAATTTTTCTACTTGTCAAATTCCAGGAATATCCTATTGGGTATATTTGCTCGTGTAGAAACGAGTCGAGAATTGAAGTAACGAGATATAAATATTGAGGAAATTTTTCAAATACTCCAGAATTACAATGTATTTGAACAGGTTGCAGATATTAAAATAAAGATATAAATAAGCTTTCCTTTTTTTGTATTGGAAATGTGTGTTGGGATGGTATGATGTTTATAAATGCCTTTAACTTTCAAAAATAGCTTTGAAACTTATCAGTATGACAAAATTAAGTTTTGCCTCTTAATACGATTTGTAGCTGCAAAACACGTTTTTGACTGTTATTTTATCGGCTTTTACTTAAGAAAAGCGGAATTTGAAAAATTGTTTTAGTAAAGGAATTGTGATGGATTGTTTCAACAATTTTGAAAGTTTTGCGGAACATTAGTGTTTGCTTCAATGAAGTCTAGCAAAAAAGCGCTCTTTTATTGTTTGCAATTCAGATATTAATGCGGTAAAATAATCAAACTATTTTATTAATTTAACCCTACATAACCCTACTACCATTGTTTGTTTATCTCAATAAACTAACCATCCAACTTATTGACGAATCAAAAAAGTATCTTAATAAAAAAGCATCTTTATAATAATTAAATCAAATATCTAAAATGGAACTATTTGTTTGAGATATATTTCACCTGACATATCTATATGCAGAACTATAATTAGGAAAAATGTCGTCTTTCTTAGACATCGTGAAGAGAAAATTATATAAATCAACTTCGACAATCGAATTACTTATTCGAGAAATTGAATTTTTATTTAATTTTTAGAAATTGAATTTTTGTAAGTTATGTAAGCAATTCTGTCTGAGAGAATCATGTTTGGGCGTATGTAGAACGTCGATAACATCGCATATGAGGCATATGCATGACTGTATATTCGGTATTGCGCTCACATAACAAACAAGGAAGCCGATATTGTTCGTCCGTTGAGAGAATTGTGAATATAAAATGAGATTGTTTCAGAAATGATATCGAAATCGCTCTAGCATGAAGGAGAAAGGAAGGAAATTGAACCGAGGACTTGGACAATGTTAGAGACTCGTCGTTTACATATGGAAAATCTTTAAAATCTGCAATATAACATCCAATAAAATTAATGTCAAATAAATCATTTCAAAGTGCTTAAAAATAATTTTATTTTTGTCAGGATATTGAAAAATTAAACATTAAAGGGATATTCTCGAATAGGCAACTTACAAAACATTTTAAATTATTTTTTTTTGACAAAAAATTCAAAGATATTTTAATAATAAAGCAGTTTAGCAAATACGCACAAATCATTACAATAACCAACAATTAACCATAAAAACCTATTTTGTGCATGTTTCCTTAAATCCCCGACTTAAACAGTTTTTCATCTTCATTCGATAATTCAGTTGAAATCAAGTGTTTTTTTTAAAGAGACTTTGCATTCAGCAGAAATCAACAAAACCAACTTAATTACTACAAGAAATAACTATTTATATGGTGGAATGTCAAAAGATGCAAAAAAGTTCATTTTTTCTCTAGGTTATGTTTGAAAGTTAGGAAATACGCACACATTTTTAAAATAACCCAAACTTAACCTATTTTGTAAATGCTTACTTAAATCCCGACTTAAATAGTTCTCTCCGTTAGATATTTAAGTTGAAATCAAGTGTTGTTTTTTGAAAGAAACTTTGCATGCAGCAGAATAAGATAAGTTTATCAAACATTTGATCGAATGAAATACATTAGATACCTCAATGGCGAATGTTTTATCAACATGTCCACATTATAACTACTTACCTTACTTACGTAAAAAATCTTATGGGCCTTCATAATATACCATATTTTGAAGTAATGTTAGTTAAATTCAATTAAATTCGCAAGACAGCTCGTTACACAAGTTTGGGCGGTAAATGCAGCCTCATCTCTGAACGATCAGTTCATTTAATTTCAGCTATTTTTCAAATAATAATATTACAACATAATTTCACAAAACAACTCTTGCACAAGTGAAGTAAATAAAGTTATCATAACAAACCACTCATGACGTCTTAGCATGTCGTGTAATTTCAAATATAAAATATATTTGCATAAATGTCAAAAGTAAAGGAGTACAATGTTGATATTTTATAAAAATAATAGCGAAGATGGGTCATTTTTACGTATTTACATCACAATGTAAAAATAAACGGATTTATTTATTTTATTATCAATTTTTTTTAGCAACATTTTCGTAATTTTAGTAGGAACGTACATCCACATGATTTTTTTCAAGTGATTATAAAAAGCGTGCAGGTGGCCTATTGAACCGCGTGTCTAAATTTAAACGGAATTGATAAACTTCGTTACGCACCCAATATCTAAACTAGGCATCAAAGTCGTAGGGAAATTAGATATGTTTTTTTTTTACGTTTCATAGTAAAATCGTTTTTTCAAGTTTGAATATTAAGAACCCGCTAAGGGTTCAATCATCAGCTGTCACAATTCCTTTCAAATGGCATGCCGGAAAGCAATTATGACGTCAAGAGCGTTCAGATAATATTATGTAGCTTATTAATCAGTTTATTGAACGAATACAATCATCTGACTCGGTATTTACTGAACCTTATAAATATTAATTTTCTTAATAGGTAATTTGCATTTTCACAGAACATTAAAATTTATTTTTAATTTGGCTTGGCTGTTGTCTTCGGACAGTTGAGTTGCTTGTGTAAGATTTGCAATAGATATAGAAAGTCAAAAAAATAATTTAGATTGAATATTATATGTTTTATAGACAAAAAATAAGAAATGTTTTAAATTAAAGTTTGTCACGTATTATGAAGGTATATACATTTGTTTTCTCTTATTCTCCATGTTAACGTTTTTCATGCCTTAGCATTGAAACTGTTATTTGGCAGCTAAGCGGCATTATAATTGTAACTTCTGTTGTTGTAAAATTTAAAAAACTAAGGCAGAAATATTATTGTTACTAATCCAGTCAAAATAAAGAGGCGATAAAATGGGATGCCACCCCTGAGGGCGTTCGGAAATGAAAGTAAACAAGGCTTTCGGGGAAGGCTGTAGGAAGGGTAGGCTCATTCTACGTAAGTAGGCTGTTACTATTACTAAATACAGTCCTCAGCAGATCATCGCTTAAGGAGGATTATTGGGTACCTACGCCGCCGTCTCGCGCAGAAGGCACAGTTTTTTTTCGATACATTTCTTGAGGAAAGCATCAGCATACTGGTAAATTGTTTCTAAAACTTACATATTAATTTATGGTGATATTTATCACGACCTCGTTATTTTACAAATATAACAAATTAGGGTAAATATTATATGAGCACCTCATTTCAAAGTGGAAGATACTTCTCGTTTATTCTTGATTTCACTTTCTATTTTCTCTTCCACATATTATTAAGCCTCAATATCACCCTCGTCAAAGACCACCATTCAGTATTGAAATGGCTTTAGCTGTGTTTGGTGACCGGACTCCAAAGGTCAGGTACTTCCTGACCTTTTTCTTACCGCATCTACTTTTCTTGTCTACTTCCTTCAGCTTCAAAAAAATACCCCAATTGTTCGAGATGTGACAGGCCCATTGGATAGAGTAGGACTTACTAATACAAAATAATTTCTCTCAGGGCTTATGTTATCTTTGGTGATACTGTGTGGTGGGTCCTTTAAAAATAAGGATGGAGAAGAAGATCTGCGAAGGAAAAATTTGATAGTGGTTGGTAGTAATCTAAGGGCCAGTGTAGCTAGCTCATAATAATAATTAATAATATATTATATATTGATACTTTTTTTACTCTAAGCAGAGTATTTCAAAGATAAATCTGAATCTCAATTATACTTAGTTCTATTTATGTCTAATCTTAATTAATTGTCATATGGTTCGGGGAAAACCAACTGTCATATGAGATATCTTGTGGTATCTTGTCGGCGTTCTGTGGGGACCTTTCCAGGCATGGCGTCGTCAGGGTGGGTCAAGCCCCTGTGGCGGTGGGCAGCGGGCAGCAGGCAATGGGTGGTGGGTGGCACACGGTGTTATTGTATTGATTTAAAACATCTTAATGTTCTCACTTGTCTTGCAACACACTTGTCTAATATTGTTATTTTAGCAATGTTTATTTAACAGTCTAAACCGAATCAGCATTTTGCAACACGCTCGTTTATTATCTCATGTTGGCAATATTCACTTTAACTAACAACATCAATTGTCCACTTTATTATACTCGGTTTTCTCAATTTTCTAGGAATGTTTTCCAAACTCTCGTGGCGCTCTTCTCTCTCCCATCTCAGTCTTGACTGTCATTGCTCTAGGTACTCGTAGGACCGGTGGTTCTGCCCTGCATTTCTCCATTCTTCCCTTATTGTCCTTGCGACCCATGTCTATCAACACTCTCTTTGTCTTTGGACTCACAATGTGAGATAAATTTACTTGTATTTACTTCTTATTAATTCAAATTTACTTATGACTGAATTTGATTCGACACAGTGAATTAAGAAATTCGTTCCGTTCGATGGGTCGAGTGAGTCCGGCTGGAGAGGTCAAAGTGTCTCCCTTAAACTGTCTCTACCGATTCAACCCGACAAGCAACAGATGAACATATGCATCCATTGCCAAAACCCGTACAAAATTCACCTCATGAATCCAGATACCCAAACGTATCGAACCACTTAAGTTGACTTACGGCAGAGCTGTTGGTTATACAATGAATGTTGGCAGGGATGGTAGTACTAATACACACCTTCCAAACAGAGCACTGTGAAATTGAATATCGTGTATGCCGTATGTATTTCTGACATCGCCCACATGTAAAATTGCGTAACTGCTGCATCTGACGGCCTCCGTGGTCGACGAGTAAAGCTCTCGACAAGCAAGCCAAAGCTCATGGAAGATACTCTCAGTATCGCCCTGGTATGAGATCACCATACAGAATTGAAACGTTACTTGAAATAGCTTAAGCCGTGTTTGATGATCTTCTTCCTCATCGCACAACCTTCAGCCTCACAGCATACCCCAATTGGAGATGCCATAGTCTCATTGGCTCCAGATGGTTGGGAGCAGTTGAGACTCTTGTGCGGTATTCATATAAAAAAATTGTATTAGTGATATCCGACGTGTTTCGGGCTAAATCTAATTCAATTGTTCAGTTTATTTTTTCAAACGTACGAGTATTTACTAATAGACCAAGTCCAATAACAAATTGCATATTACACACAGTTAATACAAAATAAATGTTAAAATAAAAGATGCTATGATAAAAATAGTGTACGAAACAGTAGAGATAATATCAAGTCAAGACAGGATCAAGGTTTTGATGGAGTTCACGACTTTAGCCATATCAATATAAAACATTTCTTGACTATATAAATATGACTGACAAAAATGGTTTTACAGCAAAAAATTCAAGGTTCTGACTTGAATTGACATGCCTGGATATACTGGACTCTGGTGAGTGGTATCCATAATTTGTGAAGTGTTGATTGAAGAAAAAACAGTTATTATTTCTGAGTTTACGTGAAGGGATATTTAATTAATTTTTATTAATTAATTTCAACGCCCTGGTGGGCTTTTACATAACAAGTTTTTTACATAACATAACATACAGAAACATTTTTGAAAAAGATAGACTATAAAAATAAAAATAAAAGTAAACATAATATGAAAGGTAGGTAGGTGAATAGATAAGTTAAGGTAGAGTTAATTCATTGCAATAAAAGAGAAATAAACTAGTAGGTATGTTAACAATTACAAAATTACATGTGAATGGCTAAATGTGATACACGACAAAATTTATTTATTTCTTTGTTCACGCCTTGACGGCTTTTACTTGCGAGTTAAATCATTCAGGAGCATTATAACAAGTATATATTGAAAGGGATGAGTTGCAACAAAGTAGGTGAGTTAATTTTGCCATTTTCCAAAAACGTTTTGAGAGATCGCTTGCCATAATGTACCACATTTATAGAACCTAAACATATAGGATAAACGGCGAAATCTAGGTGGATTAAATGGCTTTAAAACGCAGTCTATTATCAACAGTTTATTATATTTTTTTAATATTGTTTAATCAATCAAATAATATGGTAAATGTAGATCAAATAGATTCAGTAGCTACAGAAAAAAAGAAAGTTTTTTATGTTTTCAATAATTGTGTATTTGTGTAATAATAATGTTTGTTTGTGGCATTCTTGCTCAAATATTGTAGCGGAACGAAACATTTATAACGTACATATTTGTCTAAAAATGTTTGACTTTCAATTTTTTATAAGCTTAGGAATGTTCCATTATAGTAAAAGCAACGGAATGTACGTTGGAAAAAATGACATTATGTTGTTAGATCTCTGCTAGAGCAGGAAAAATAAAAGTCATTAATTTATTTGTTCGGAGTTCTTTTTTGTTCAAACATTCCAAATGTGTGTGGCGGCCTTTTACGCCGGCAAAAAACTTTCACCGGAAAATTCTATTGACAAAAACTTTTTCAATGGCCGGTCGTATTTCGTGATTATTTTTCTATCCCTTCCTTGGGAAGTTGGTCGGTTGTCCTGTTTCCGGTCACGTTTCTCTACGGAGTTAGGTTAGGCGCACACAAGAGACTTTTGTCACGGTGACTGTTACGTCGCTGCATCAAACCCCATTGCGGTATAAGGTGACATAACATAAGGGTGACTTTTTAATCGATTTGCATGGATTTTGGAATAGTCACGCAACTGTCGCCGTAACCAAAGTCGCTCATGTGCGCCTGATCTTATTCTCCGCGAGAAGCCTGGTCAATCGATTTTCCTTCTGGCTGCTTTCGTTCCGCTTCATTTCCCACAAAACTAAGGTGAATGACTGGCAACCCCGGAATATCAGAATACGAGGAGAGCTTGTAAGCTGTGCTAAGATTTTTAGATTATTATTGTACTTAATAGGGAATTCTCTTCACACCAAGAAATCACTTATTATTAATTATTCACATGTAAAAACACTTCAGACACAAGAATACATAATTTTCAAAAATCATTTATTAAAGTTATAATGACTTTAAAAACAGGCGCGAACGAAATATTTCAATGCAGCTAAAAACGCCCGGTGATTGATCAAGCGTTCAAGGGCGAACCGGCCTGAGCGACCGGCCTGAGTAGATCCTGCAAACCGATGGCGGCGGCGGCGGCAAAGGTGTGACGTAGCGGTCAAAATGGCGCATGACCGTTTTCAGAGCCGAAATAGCACGCAATTTTTAAAACAACTACAATAAATTGAAAATGCATTTAAAAAAAAAAGAAAAAAAAGAGGCACATAATAAAATAATTATCTTTATTGAAATAAATTATTTACAAAATGCACGAGAATTCCCTATTTTGTACGACCGTGGAATAAAACCTCAAATATCGCATAATTTTTTTTTTTCTCAGTAGGGCATTTAAACCGACGCGATGCGAAACAATAGACGTTTGCTGTTTGCAACCGAATTCGCGTTGTCGTTCTCACAGAGATACCAAATTTTTAACAGTCGATTTGAGTGCCTTAAAAAGAACCGTTGCGCGGATGCGTTGTTTGGACCCATTGACAAATAACCAAACATTTTTACTGAAGCGAACTGATGGACATTTTTGGTTTTCAAACAAAATTCGTGAGAAATACCATATTAAAAAAAAGTTTTATCAATTTTGAGTGACTTCTTTATTGAAATTTGTAAATAGTACCTACCTACTGTTAGACTGACTAGACCCCTCAACAGAAAAAAAAATCTAATTTTTTGCGTGAATACCTGACATGAGTGCCAACTGCTCACAACTATCTTGAATCAGTGAGACTATGGCATCTCCACTTGGGGTATGTAGTAAGGCTGAATATAGTGGGGAGGGGAAGGAGTAAGGAAGGTGGAGAAATACCTGGGTATTTAAGATCTGGTCACTAAACATGGCCAAAGCCATTTCAACGTTTAAATACTTAATGGTGGTCTGAAAGTATCTTCCACTCTGGAACACTCCTCAAATATTCCATATATAATGTAAATTAGTAATTTTTTAAGTAACACAAATTTATCAAATAAAATTTACTTGCGCACGCCGGGATTAGAACCCACGATATTGAGCTAGCTCGTCGATACTCTTACCCTTCTACCACGAAGGCTGTCAATGCATGAAAAACACTTTGAAGGTTTAGTTCTTCAATAATTAATCGAAAACAAAACAAAACAAAAAAATGTTGATAAAATCCAAATAATGCAATATGATTTGTTGGGGTGACTCGAACACCATCACAATTAATTTGATGACCATTGAATCGACGATCAAGACCAATTTTTTTTTTTTACATTTTGTAAGGTTCCCCGTCAAATATCAAAATTCAGTTCATTTTAGCTTTTGAAAAAATCACAACACCCTTGAAGTGATTTTTCACTAAAACAGAGCTATACAAGTTATCCAATTATTATTATCAGTTGTCAAGCATTACAGTGACAGATTGCACATTTAAGGACATTGAAAATTTGCAAAAATTTCCTCTGTCTATTCTCTTTCTGAAAATAAATATATTAAGATGATATCGTTGCTAGTTGTTATCGCAACTATTAGCGTAGTAAAAGATATTAAAAAAATATTGCTTTTATATCATTGATATCAGATTTTAATTAACGAAGAAAACTTTTAATAACCCACTGGAATCCATTGTGTGCTTTTGCGAATTTGCAGTTCATTCAATTACGGCAAAATAAAATACAAGTTTCTTCGTATTCAATATTATTTCAATACCCATTCAGCACTTTGCCCCAGAGGAATTTCCTTTCAGGAAAATCAGAAACAAGATTTTTTCCACATAAACTGCCAAAGGGTCGACTCTGCGATTGTTTTGTAGAGGGATATACGAGTTTAATTTTTGGAGAAAAAAATAATGAAGAAATAAAATTTAACAGGAAATGTGGTTACTGGATTTCTTAAATGCAGGGGATCCAACATTACGATGTTACGTAATGGCTTAAATCGAAGTAAATAATATTAATAGTCGCCACACGCTAATATTACCAACTCGCCAAATGCTAGTTCTTGCGATCGCCGCAAGTGGCAGCACCTGCCGACCACTAAATTCTCGCTATCAGCGTACCGCGCGGCTAGAAACGGAACTAATCGTCCACGCCGTCAGCCCTTGCCCGTGTCTGGCCTTGTCCTTTTTCGGAATCCTGACCTCAGCGCGTCAACACGCTACTCCAGGGTCATGATCCCGCGGCCCAGAAACAATCCGCATTCAAAGGAATTTTGAATGAGTGATTATCCAAATAATGTTTGGATAATCACACTACAATCCTTGCCTTTTAACAAGGCGACACAGTATAAGCTCCTGGAAGAACTTCTCAGCGTAACTAAACGTCGTATGCACGTGTTTCAAACGGGCTCGTTGAACGTGGACCATGGCCGTCTACACTTCACTCACCGATTGAAGAACCACGTAAGCTTGACCATCCTATCCCCTTTCCATGTTCTTTCATATACTCAGTGCCGATTTCGTAACTTAAATTCAGAGAGAGAGAGAGATATTGAACTTAGGCTTATATTTTGTACCCGTAATGTTTTCAATGTCCCATGAGTATAAATTTTTTTCTATGTGACAATCCTTTGTATGTTGTAACGTTGCAATTTGCCATAATATAACGGTGAAACCGGACTCCCTTGTCTTTACTGAACCCCTTGTCCCGTTTTGAATGATGGTAGTAGGAACTGGTAGCTGACTCTACGCCTCGAGAGAGAATCGACACCATGCCTTTATAAGAGCTAGCCTGAGGTAGTGCTCAGGGGTAAAACTCCTGATGACTTGTGTGTCGATCGACTTATATTCTTAACTCTAAGTATATTACAAAGATAAAAGAGCCATCAAATGCAATCCGGAAGTCTCGGTTTCGAATTCTGGTGGCGCAAATTAATTTAAATTGTTTAATTTGTGGTGTTTCACAATTAAAGAGTTTAAAATAATAGTATTTGCGGTACCATTTAGAGTGGAAGATATTCTCAGTAACTTCCTTTCGAAAGACCACTATTGAGATTTGAAACGTTGCTTGAAATGACTTAAGCAGTGTTTGGTGGCCCGATCTAATATCCAGGTATTTCCCCACAATGTTTTCCCTAATCTACTTCAACTTCCCGATACCTTCACCCTAAGAACATACCCCAATTAGAGATGCGTTAATTTAACTTGGGTTGGGAGCAGTTGAGATTCTTGTTCGGTATTTACAAAAAAAAAATATGGGAGTAGATGCATTCAATAACATTTGTTTGTTGCTAAATACAGTATTAATTTTGCGCGAAGATATTGTATGATCGATTGACGGAAATGAATTTTTTAATGTAACGGGAGGTTGGATGAAAGGTGCCGCATTTAAGCAGTTTTTAACTGATTGGTACTAGTGGATTTCTGTTTTTGTCTACGATTCATGTGTTTGGTCGTCTTCATCGTGTCACGTCTTTTCGGGGATTTTTATTGCAGCCATTTACGAGTCATTTCACCTGATACAAGGCCGAATAGAGTACATTCTTGAGCGTGTAGAAGTCAATACTGTTGTTATGTAAATTTCACTAGTTAAAATCGTACAATTATTTATTTGACATGCCGGCCATAAAATATTATACAAATCAGCAGTATAACTTTGATGGGCGGACATAACAGTATAACTGCATTTTTGACCATTTAACGATTTATATGAGAAAATGTGTCAATAGCCTATGAGGACGGGATAGTGAGAGGGAGGAGAAAGAGATGGATCTAGTCTGCATAGAGTAATATGTATTGTCTTAATGTTATTTAAAATTAATGATTTTTAAGATGTAAGATTAGTTTAAGAAAATGTGAAGAACTGAGTTTAAGAAGTCGAATTCACTATTTGCAATGTTAAAAATGGATGAAGCATGATAAATGAACGTGGTTTTGTTTAGAATAAGTGTTGCATTGATGGTTGTTTAGTAATAGTAATAATAATACAAAAACAAAAAAAACAGTTAAATTGTACATAAAACAGAATAAAATGATAAAAATAATGGAAAGTTGAAGCCTTTAGGAGGCGGTGACTATATTAGGAGCTAGTATTTTTCTCCAGTGTGCGTCAATGCAGGAGGATGGAGTGAGGCGGGCTTCCATGGTGAGGATATTTCGAGAGCTGCTTATCCTTTCCCTCGTTCCTGCCACCCTGGATCTAATAAGGGCTGCATATCCGGGAACTCGCCCCTCCGTGAACATACGGGAAGCGCTGCAGTATCTGGGGAGACAAAACATTGTGCGGAAGGTGTTATTGTATTGAACCCGTAGTAGTTTGCCCATAGTTCGCACGAATAATGCGTGGTTTTGCTGGTTGATATCAGGACTATAAGTATTGTGAATATCTAGCCTTGCTTCATATGAAACATTTTTCAATTAGCGATTACTGAATTTAGTGGACTAATTATTATTTAATTATTTTCCTGCATTCACCCTTTAGTCAGTAACGAAACTCATTTACCTTCGGAATGGAGTAAAATAACTTCAAATAGTCTGCGATTTTTACGTTAGTTAAATACATGTTCACGGTGCATGAAGACGGTAGTCCATAGCGGACAAAACATGGAAGAAAATTGTTTTCGACGTTCCCATAAAATATGTAAATTGTAAAATAACAATTTTTCTTGTAATTTTTTAATGTATGTAAGTTCAACAATAAACTACGATTCCGAATAGGCACACGAAGAAATTTATTATGTTAGGTCATTCGTACGATTTAAAATTAATTTTGAACAAGTTATGAACAAATCAACAAATCTAGATCTGACGTACTCTGATCCGAGAGTTTGAGTACTCTGTGACGTTATATGATGCTAATTTAATTTTGTCCACTTAAAAAAATTAAGGAACTAAAAAAACATTTTACTATAAACACGTGTATTAATCTACGAGTTCTTATATTTAGTTAGCCTACAATATTGTTAAAAAAAAACTTTTTTTTTTCTCCACAATTATTCCATAATTTTTCATCAAGACAATCTTTCTTATGGAAATGTCCTCTTCCTGTTTCTCACAAATAATTTTATGACTTAATGAGTGCGTACAATTTCTATCTTTGCTCCTCGGCATAATCCTTTATATGCGAGGCTTAATGTTAAATTGCCAGATCCTTCCCAGGGATCAAGTTGTTACAGTAAAGGGAAGCTTAGCATCCGTTTACAGTGGGCTTTCTCAACGACATTCAGTATTTTCAAAATTTTTATTATATGTTGTTATATCTGATTTAGAATAATTTAATGGAATTATTTGTGTATTGTTTTATTTTGTAACGTAAACAAATCACCACCATTGCATAATAATGTTCATAAAATCGTCTTAAGTTCTAAGTAAATTCTGGAAATTACAAGAATTTTGTACCTTCTCTAGTTTCGCAATCAATTATGTAGTTTTATTTAATATTTTATTTTTTATATGAAAACCGCACTAGTAGATACGGTCTGAAGCCAGTGTGACCATGGCATTCCCATTTGAGGTATGTTGTAAGGCTGAAGGTTGTAGCGAGCTGAAGGAGATAGGAAAAATGAAGGTGGAGGAGTACCTGGCTATTCAGATCTGGTCACCAAACACGGTTAAAGCCATTTCAAGCAATGTTTCAATTCTGAATGACGGTCTTACACCAGAGTGATACTGAGAGTATCTCTCCTCTGCAACGTGTGGCAAGTATGCTTTATTATTTTAAATGAATACATTGTGAAATAACACAAATAAATCAAATAAACTTAACTTGCGCCCACCGGGATTTGAACCCGCGGCTTCGTCTTGCAAGTCGAGAGCTTTACCCCTCGACCACGGAGGCCGTAATCCGTGTCGGGATGTTAGTTGCGTAAAGTGATATAAGATTTTTACCAGCCGTCACACGGCAAACAATTTTAAAGAATAAGTCGGACTGACTAACATGAAAAACTATCTTTTGAACTATAAATATTTATTAATATTATTATATAAATAATAATATATAATGTGACACCTCCCAAGATCCCAAGCCCAAGCCCACCCTTTTAAATTCAGTACCACCTCTCATTCATTTCCCTAAAGACTCTCCACCCATTATTAATCTAAAGATTGTCAAATAATTAATAATTTAATTTGAAATTTCAATAAAAAAATAACATAAGACACACTAATGTAAATAATATATTCTTCTATCAGTTCTTTAAAGACATTAAATAACATAAAAAAGTAAAATTGGTAGATGGGTACACAAATTTATATAAATACACATGGCACTTGTGCAAGGTGTAGATATCTACTTACTAAGAAAAAATACGAATATTAAATGTTTCCGTAGAAATTATTAAATTAATTGTTTATACCATTGATTAATTTTAATTTACCAACCGGTTTCACTTGCGCAAGTAAATTTAATTTTATCGATTTGTGTTATTTAACAATTTAATAATTAAACATAATATAAGGTATATTTGCGGTTCCAGGGTGGAAAATGCTTTCATTATTGCCTGGTGAAAGACCACCATTCAGAATTGAAACATTACTTGAAAAGGCTTTAGCCGTGTTTGGTAACCAGATCTGAATAGCCAGGTACTTTCCGTCCTTCCTCATCTCTTTACCCTCCCCAATTTTTTCAGCCTCACAACATATGTCAATTGAGGATGCCATAGTTTCATTAGTTCCTGGCGGTTGGGAGCAGTTGGGACTGATTCAGTATTAAATAAAAAATATCCAATTGGGTTTATATTAATTACAGTTTAAAAAAAACATGTTTTTACCTGTCGTAGGTGATATCTATGTAATATAGGTATATAAAAACAAACGGATTACATGAAACGTTGTGTCAAAATTTCAAATCAATCGGAAAAGAACTTTCGAAGATTTAAGATTTTGAACAAACGAACGTTAACAGTTTTATTTATATTAGATTAGTTATATTTAGATTATTAATCATGGTACAATTACTTGTGACAAAGTTACAAATAGCATTGCATTCTCAGTGCGATGAAATTTTATATATACCTATCCTCTAAGCAAGTGTGTTGTTTATTAATTAGGCTTTTTGTTTTGGATGGACCAATAGATAGATGGCCACAAAGGTTGTAGGTCCATCCTAGTATTCAATTTCAAAGCGGCTTCAATATCAATCCGACTTTCAGAGAACAAGGCCCTTTGTCCGACCGTCTAACTAATTCAAAATGACATTTGCATACAAAGTATACGTGGACATTTGACATGGGGTCGTGAATACTGTGTGAGCCCAAGTTTATGATGAAAATAGGTAGAAACAATAGTTTAGTGGATGGTTTTATAGAGTGGTTACTATCATTGGGGGGACCCCACCACTTTCCCAGCGGTGTTATAAGGAAACATATGGTTTCCTCCTTCACCGCACAAGTCAAGACTCTTTTTTTTTAAACAATTTTTTTTTAATGACTCTCCGACCCTCCAATTTCCTTGCATACGGGGTTGGCAAGCAGTATGCAAGTACTTACATAGTAAGTTTAGTATTATAGACAACGAAATCTGAAAATAGAAGAATGACAAGAGATAATGTAAATACAAAGAAAAGAGAACTAAAATTAAATATGATAGTATACATCGTTATGAACTTGAATCAAGACAGCTAAACTGCTTTCGCCCGGCAGTCCCATTGAGAATGAACTCGGCAGTCAGCCAGACCGCAAGCAAGAACCGCTAGTGGAGAGAGGGAGAAGAGGGGATTACCCAAAGACCATTAGAAAAGTGTGAGCATCGGGCCACTGAGGCAGAGTGGAAGGGCACTGAGTCCACGTGGTCGTACCTCAGGCCTGTTCATGGTGATGTGGTGAGAGACAGGCGGGTTGCGGGACAGATTTCTCGGGGAATTCATCACCTGGGTTAATGCAGGGACGGGTCTATCCACCCCCAAGATGGGGTGATAAACGATACAGAATTTCGGAGTTCTAGCTTAACTATAGGATAAAAAAGTTAATTAAGTCATTATCAATCTAGAATCGGTTGTCGTAAGCTTTCGAACTAAACATAAAATAAATAATAGCATAACAAAATTAAGGTTGTAAAATTTATTAGTTGTTCATCAACAGACACCGAAACCTCAAAACCTTTAGGAAAGAACAATAATAAAATATAAATTCCGGAAAAAATATTTGCAAAACGTTGTTATCAGCATCGCTTTGACAGTGAGTGTAATGTACAATGATAAGCTTGGAAAACTATAGAGAAAGAAAAAATAGACTGTATTAAGTTGTATAACATAAGTACATATAAATAGCAAGCATAAGTAATAATTTTTACAATTCAAAGCATATACATTATGTTATATAAGAGGTTCCGGAGAAGACAGGAGCAATGCAGGCCATCTCTCTACCCAAGACTTGACGAACTTTTTCAGGCACTCGAAGTTCTCCTTATTCGATACAAATTCAGTCAATGCCCTGGTGAAATACCAATATTCAGAATCAAAATGATACTTGAAATGTCTTTAGATGTGTTTGGTAATCAGATCTAGATAGCCAGGTATGTTGGTACCTACATTTAAATGGTTGTCAAAGGTTGATAATATCACATTAAATGTGATATTTTAACGAGAAAGTGGAAAGTGAACAAGGCAGCACTTTGCAAGCTGTAGTATTGTCAGCAATCGGGAACAAAATGATTCGCTTCTGACAAGGTTGGCCCGTCGAGGTGTCGGAGACTTGGTGGTGTCTGCTATTGGTGGACGAGCCGCCAATAAAGATAATCTATTGCAAGATTGCTTTCACGTTCCCTTGCCCCAATTCCTATTCCCCGTTTCCTTCCCTTCCGTACTACCTTCAGCCTCGCAACATACTCAAAATAGGGACACCACTGGCTCAGGAAAGATGCAAATCTTGTATTGTATTTATGAAAAATTAAAAAAAATATGTTTTGAAGACTATTTTAAACATAATTTTTTTCTGATTAATTGATATTTGTAATATTTTCATGTTATGTACACTACAAACTAAATATCGCTGTATAATATGAAACCATGATAAACATAGGTTAATACCATGTGGCTCTAATGAAGCTTTTGTATAAACCATTATACCAATGTAAATATTATTTTAACTCGGAGCAGTGTAAACAAAGGAATTCATTTATAATTCTTGCGTTTTGTTGTGTTAGTCCACGCCCTTCGTAATAATGAAAAGAACATCAAATTTATTTAAATATGGTATTAATCTGCTTAAAACTAATAGAACTTTCATAATTTTAGTAGGCATGAACATTTAAGTAATAAAAATATTTATTTGATTCCAACTAACCGGAGGGAATGGGGAAAAGAAGGACATTGAAAAGATAAGGATTTTGATTTTGAAAATACCTGGATGGCCGGTATGATCAGTATGTGCAGGTGAATCAGTTTTTCGTGAATATTAAACATTTTAATGTAGGATATTAACGCACGGTGGCGTATCAACGACAATATATGGACAGTAATTTACGTAGCATATTAATGCCCGGTGGCGTATCAACGACAATATATGGACAGTAATTTACGTGGGATATTAATGCCCGGTGGCGTATCAACGACAATATATGGACAGTGATTTACGTATGATATTAATGCCCGGTGGCGTATCAACGACAATATATGGACAGTAATTTACGTGGGATATTAATACCCGGTGGCGTATCAACGACAATATATGGACAGTAATTTACGTAGGATATTAATGCCCGGTGGCGTATCAACGACAATATATGGACAGTAATTGACGTGGAATATTAATGCCCAGTGGCGTATCAACGACAATATATGGACAGTAATTTACGTATGATATTAATGCCCGACGGCGTATCAACGGTAATATACGGACTGTAATTAAAGCAAGATATTAACGCCCGATTGCAAACTAACGGTAATATGCAGACTATAATTTACAAAAAAAAATTATAGGCGAATTTGGTCGTTTTTTTTTTAAGGAATAAAGGGGATAGAATAATTGAAGATTGACCTTGACCTTGATTAACCTTTAAGTGTTGCTTGTATCTTGTGAAATGAACGCTACTCATATCACCTTCAGTTTTATGTTGTATCTACAATCACAGTTTATTTCTACACTTGCACAAAATGACACTCAGTATAGGATTCCCGATTCAAAATTGATTGACTCGATTTCAATTTGCGAGAACGAAAATCGATCCGATCCGAGTTTGTAAGTAGCAAAAGTTTGAGTGCAATGACAACGTTGCAAGAGCGATGACTACGATCCAATTTTGGGAACGACAATATTTTGAGTGTCCAATTGAAATAACTTGATCTGACCTCCCTAATAGTACAGTGACATCTTCTTCCTCCTGGGCGAATATCGGGAAGGCTTCAATAAAGAAAGGCGTCTAGTATCAAGGAAGATAGTAATACCCCACGAGAAAATGTGGAGATTTTAGATTTCCGAAAACCAATTTGTCGGGAACCGAAAATAATCTCCATTTTAAAGAATTTAAGATTAATAATGAACTACCGACAGATGTTAAAGAAGCTAAAAGCCTTGCTGCTTATCGTGGATTATGCCTAAATGCTATAAATAATAAGTTTTAGATGCAATGTAGAGTGTTTCTAAATGTCGAATCTAAATGAGTGTGTAGTTAGTTAGAAAAAACCTCGAAATAGGAAATTCAATATTTAAGGCGATGCCATAAGTGGTAATGCAAAATCATGTGTTTTTGGTTTGAAAATTTGGTCGCCTAGAAATGTTTCAGATGCTTTAATTAAATACTGCGAGTAGAATACATCTTGGCCTTTGAAATAATCGAGTATTTTTTAGATAAGTCTAAAGAAAAAATTAATGTGAAGCCCTATGAAAACTGCTTTAAAGTTAAAAATCTCCAACTTACGAACCCATTTTCAGTTATGATTTTATTGTATAATGTGGCAAATTAAGTTATTTATACAATCAAAGAAAACAAATAAATATTTATGCCTGAACATCCACAAAATAAAATAAAAGGCCCTTTTTGGCCATGTCTTTTTCTTGCATAAATCAAAACAGGCGGATGGTGTTAAGCGGGAATTCAAACCTTATCGCCATCTACGTAAGGATTTTTATTAATAGCGGCTCAATTTAAAATATTACACGACGTAGTGTATCGCCTTAACATTATACTCAAGCAAAACTTTTACGAGAGCAACGCCTTGTTCAATAAATTAAAAATTGGATGGTACAAGGAAAAAAACACATGACCTCATCAGCATCGTCCCACAAAACCTCATCAGAATTTTAAGCTCATCCATAGTCGATTACGAGTTATAGCGAACGCCTAGAAAAAAACCAACACTTTCGTCGTAATACAAGAATCTTTGCTGAGGAATCCAAGAGATCTGCTTCCGGTTGTGAACTTAAGGAGTTCGACCGCCACTAGAATAACGCGCCATCTCCAATTCACTTGGGCTAAGACCTACCTCAAAGAGGAGTTGATCTATACACGGTGTCCGGAAACTCGTAGTACAAGCGGGAAACTGGAGAATCTACACCACATGGGGAACCCAAATAAACATAAAGTTTTTTGATTTGAGCATTTTCACAAAAAAAAAAAAAAAACAAAAAAAAATATTTTTCGGCTATTTTAGGGTTAAAGTTTTTTCTGGTGTTGAGGGTTGAACAAGAGATGTTTTAACTCTGCAGAGCAGAAATATTTTATGACTACACCGGATTAAATGAAGGGTGATTTCAAAATAATGCTTCAAATCCGAGTTTCTTCATTTGTTTTACATTCAAATAGTTTTAATTAGTTGGGTACTTTGATCTTCAGTAATAATTTATAAGAATTTGATTAAAAAAAAAAAAAATCAACTTTGTGATGTTTTGAATATCCACGAAAATAAACGATAAATAATAAACGAACGTGCTCAAAAAAATTTTTTGTTTAGACAACGACGGAAGATTTATGGACAGACAGGCCTGGAGTAAACAGATTCCCACGGGAAAGGAGAGACCGGAGGGACAGTCGAGTTTTGAACTTGGGTGCATTGACAGCCCCGAGAAAGGGATACAAATCAGAAGTGTTGTTTGAAATTACAGTTAATTATTGAATTCAAATGGTATTAGAGAATATTGCGGAATATTGAATTAAAGTGAAAGATTATTGATCCGGTGTTTGTGTGAAGTGAAAGTGGTTCGACTCAGTGGGAAAACAATTAATAATAATGACAATAATAATAATTGGATAATTTGTAGAGCGCCGTTTTGTAAAAACCCACCTCAGGGGCGCCAGGTGTTGTGCAATCGCGATTGTGTTATAAAGTTGTGTTGATTTAAACGTGATTTCGTATACAGTTCGAACTAGATTGCTTGTCTTAAAAACATGAAAATAATAAAAATAATGATTGCGTTTTTAAAATAGAGTGATTGTACTTAAAGGCAGGAAGTGTTTAATCGGGCTAAGTTATTGATTTGGCGAGATGGCATTCTATCCACGGAGACCGAAAACCAGAGAATCAAATAGATTATTAACTATGGGTTCGAATCCTAACAGATTAGGGAGGTACAATTTTATTTACAGGAATATTTAATTACCCTTTTATAAGCGTAGGGAGGAGGTCGAAAATTAAAGTGATTTAGCTATATAGTGTAACCAGGTAAGCTTCACGCTGAGAATGAGAGGTGCCTAACTGGGTGAGTTTTTATATTATTTATTAAATTTCAGAGGACCTTTTTAAAAGACGGATACAACCGAGGTACAGGAACTAAGTTTACGACACCTGCCGCCCAAATAATGTTATCATTAACAGGGATGTGCTAGGCGAACCGTCAATCAGCTGTGAGCGAGAGACGAGTCAACGACCTTTTCATATATAGGACAAGGCGCGGTGTACAGTCAGTCAAAGGGGAAGTTTTGCTAGCGTATGCCGTCCCAAATTGAAAGCGATCGGATGCAACCAGACGGAACAAAATGAAAACTTTTCTTCTGTTATTTGACTTTCTAATTTAATACTTTTCATCTATTGTTTGACTTTCTAAGTTACGAGTTGGGATGCACAAAAACAAATCTAAAGTCAAAAGAGGGAGATGGTAATCTCCGAAATAAAACTACCAACCGAACAACTTTTCTCAACAGGTATCTTTCGAGAGGTAGGCAGCCTCTTTAAATTAAATGCAAAACATCAAACCAATTATCCGTTTATACCTTACCTGAGAGGATAGGTATTCAGTAGGAGTTACCCATACCTAATACACGAGGATGCTAGTAACCTCATAAAATAATTACTAGAACCGAATTTTAAAATACAGACAGTCCTCATCCTGAATTTGGCATTTCGAGTAGACCTTACATATATCTCACATGATAATTGGCTGAATGGGTAGGCACACAACCTATCGTTAATAAGCAGGCAAAATGTCGACAAGATCGTCGTGTGTTACCTATGTATTGACCTAGAAAGGGATGTAAATCCCCGACGGCGTGGGAGTTACAACGTTTTCTGGAGGTGGCACGTAACTTAGGACCTTGCGTGTCACATTTTCGCGACTAGATTCGTGACAAGGGATGTCATGGTTTTCCCCTTCTACACTCAGTAAAGTAGATTTTCCTGGAGGTGTTTGAGATTGGGGCAATTCTGAAATTGGTGATGAGACCTGGTTTTCTTTATTCTGGCGTGAAGGTTGCCGATTTGGAACAAGGGGAGACCCGGCCGGTTGTGATATCCAGACACGCAGATATCGATCGCCTTGCTCAAATTATCATCCATCAGTTTTGTTTGGTAAGAGGAGGAGTCAATCTTAGCTTGAAAAAAATTCATTTCCTTTCCTCTCCTTCCCCTCCCAAAATATATACATGGATGGCGCCGACAACAAACACCATAAACTTATCGTATGTATATCACATATATAAAATCTAACACTTTATTATATTCACATTACCCTACGATAGGTAGAATCGAGTAGCTAGTGGGGGGGGAGCAGGCGACTTAGAAGATAAGGTTTATGAAATGGTTTTAAAACACAGCGGTAATGGATTCAACTCACTCTATCTCAAAAGAACCAAGGGATACCACACATACATAAATAACTAGGTTTCTAAACCGAGAAACAAAAACCCAACACAACGTTCGGTGAAGCCTTTTTATACTGAACCGTCACGTGAAATGAGTACGTTCAAGGTCGTACGTCACGTAGACAAACTAGGATGTACACTCTTGAAGGGGTGTGTAATAAAGAAAAGACGGCAGGGAGGACCTTCCCTCCCCGGATATATATATATAACCAAAGCCTTATGGAAAAGTTACCTACGGGACTTAAGGAAAATTATCGTAGAAAGAAGAGAAGGAAAAATTTGAAGTAGAAAGGGCAGATCATTACAACTTCTAACTCGATTTACTCGATAACGAAAGCTCAAATTAAAAAAAAATATACTACAAAATCGACTCCAAATGTGATGTAGATTCACCAGTTTCCCGCTTGTACTACGAGTTTCCGGACACCCTGTATAAGTGCAGTTAGTACAAAGTAAAACTGACACCTCTATTAACTTAAGATCTGTGACACTTACCCTTGAAGCATTAAGTTAAGTGGAAATTTTGACTAATAAACAAACAGATTTTACTCATCTGTCTTATTAATTACCGAATCGTACTTGTCTATTATATAGTTACTAAAAAAAGCTATTTCAATGGTGACTTTTCTCAACGGTCCAATGACTTTTTATTAACACGTGGACCCCGATGCTGAACCTGTCATGCAGGCCCTATCGTAGGTCTGAGGGGAGTGAGGGAGTGGGGAGGGGAGGTAGAGAATGATCCCCAGTAAATCGATGGGTTCGCCCTATTAATTTATTTTTGAACTAAAACCCAAACTTTTCAAACTAAAAACCTTAAAAGAACATTTAACGATTATTATCAAATTTCTGAAATAAATTACTACCGTTTTTATAGTTGAAAAAATTGAAATTTTCTACACGGTTTATTAACATTTATGTGAACAACTATTATTTTAAATGATATCATATAAAATGTTGTCATATCAATTATTATAACTTCATTTTAAATTAGCTTAGTGGCTCATTCGTTTGCGCTTACACTTGATACCGATAAAGCTACTTATAATAGATATATTCACAACTTGAGCTTAATCAAATAATTTTTGTGATGCGGGCCTCTTTCTGGCGCAGGCTATAGGCTGCTACCTTGACTAACCTAACCTACGGCCCCTTCTTCTAAGACGCTTTCAGATTAAGTGAAATTTGACGTTTTGTATTTTACAATAAAACCTCAAATACATTTTGAATTACCCAATTATTATTGTTTTGATCTTTATTGTTTAATTCCATATTATTTCTCTCTATTCTGCTGGGAGAAAATAATGAGTGAAATAAAATAAACGCATAATAGTCCTGAAAAATTGAGCTATACGCATCATGGGTTGGCCTATTTCAGCATATCGCTCACCATACAATCCAATGTATGGCGAGCGATATTTTGAAATATGCCTAGCCACGAGAATATTGCGCGCTAATGGCGTGATCTGTTACAGGCTTAATACATAATACATTAAAACGATTATTAAATAATCTATGCACGGTGTTTACCTGCGTTGTGAAGTGGTTGAAATGTTTTATTTGAAAAATGACAAAATGATGAAATTTTGAAACAAAAACATTGAATTTTTTTTGATTAAAATTCTTTCGAAGCTCACGGAATGAATACTAATGAAAATATTAATGGATCTTCAGTCGTCCTAGCGCTGCGTCGGTACAAATCGTTCATTCGAATAGGGAGGCCCAAAGTGCGATTTCCAAACATTTAAGAAATCATAATTCTCAGTTTCTAGATATAACTGGGTCAGGTATTTTCTCGATAGTTTTCGTCGATATTTCATAATTGTTCCATTTAAAGGTAATATACGGAAGTAAAGTAGTCGCTTTTATGGGTGATGATTATTTGAGTGAAATAAGAGTATGGGAGGGCGCGATATGGAGTACCAGATTAGGACATTGAGGAAGTGATATTATGATAATGAAATTTGGTTTATTAAAGAGAGAGCAGAGTTTTCGAAAGAATATCTTTATATTATTGTATAAGCTTTAGATTGAAGATGATGACATTGAAGGGTTGCTAAGATGAATTAATAGTAGTAAGAGATATGATACGTTGTCTTCTCTATTATTATTTTATGGTGACCGGATAAATCATCACAATGATAATTCATCACATCTTTAAAAAGTTATATAAAATCATGGAAAGTGATGAAACAAAAACTTAATTAACTGGGTTAAGTAGGTTAGGTTAAATTTTTTTTTCATCGTTTCTAATGACTTTATATCACTTTTTAAAAGTGTGATGAATTGTCTCTATGTTGAGTTATAATGGAACCCAGTTTGTAACTTTAAATAATAATATTAACAGGTAATTGTAATATATAAGTTCTCCTTCCCTCAGCACAAGCTTCAACTTTATTAGGAAATTGCATGTAAAATATAACATAAAATTCATATAGCACAGTTTTGTGTTATTTAACTTCAATATATTATTGTTTTCTTGTAACATTTTTCAAAGATATATTTTTATTTACATTAGCTCCACACAGAAAGCTGTGAGGAAAAAAAACCCTCGGGGTTTATGTTATCTTTGAGGATACTCTGTGGAGGGTCCTTATAAAAACGGGGATTAAAAAAATGTTACTGTAGGAAAATACGTATCCCTAGAATTGAATGCGAAAAGTAAACAAAAATGTAAACCGATTCGAAAAAAAATTATTAAAAAAAAAAATCAGAATTTTAAAAAGATAGCCGTTCAGAATTCAGAATTTGCTGTGACAGTTGATGGATTGTTTTGATATAAAAAAATAAATTGGGTAAATTGTGGAAAAACAGATGATGAAGGGAACTTTTTTAATCAACAAAGTCATTAAAAACAGTAGACTAACAGTGATTGACATAAAACTAACAAAATGATAATCAATACTTTTTATAATCGAATAATGTTACAGCCACGATTTGAGGTGGAGATTTTATATTTGTTAGTCCTGATGAGCATTAATATTTAATCCTTCAGTATTTTAAATATGTATTCAAAGAAGTCTTAACTGCCATTGAATTATTTCTCGTGAATTTTCGGAATTTTTCCGGGATATTTAAAGAATTACTATATGTTTCTTATTTTAGAAGTTGTCGTTAAGACCAATACCATTTTAGAAACTGAATAGAATTATCTTTCAGATATTTGAATTTGAAAGAAACAATGATATTTTTAAATAATAAAATTTGAATACATAACACGAAAAATGTTAAAAAAAACTTACCGAAATATTTTTACTCGAAACGCCAATAACATGGAAATAGTTCCATATTTAGAAATCAGTTTTATATTGTTTACGAAATTGGTAAGAAAATGGCTTCACTTTTAATGACGAATAAAATAGGTAAGTTTTTTCTTTTCATCTTCGGATCTACCGGATCTGCCCTGATGATGGACACTGCAACGCTGTCCGAAACGTCGGCTAAAGAAGGAGTTAGCGCAACACGGCATAACACCCCAAAAACAAACAACAAAAACGAATAAAATAGTTATTTATGTTTTTTTACTTCTACCATCATATAGAACCACCTCCTGAAATTAGTATACTTTGCTCCCCAGCCATCTGGTATAAAAAATGAAAATAGCTGTAATTCGATAATAATATTTTTTATAATAAAATTAAATGTTTTACTATCTAACTTTTTTGTAACAAATAGCGAAAGTGATATCCTCGCTGGGATCTACCGTACTGAGGATTTCATATAAATATATAGTTACAATTTTGTAGTATCGAAAATATGAAGTAAATATATATATATTTTTTTAAAGAAATACAAACATTCCCGGGTTACGAATAACCTGACAATATTTGAAAATCTCCTACTACCACCACAGTAAGCTGAAAATGTTGCTTGTGTTGTGATGAAGGACTTAGCCAGCCGAGGAATTGAACACACTACGCCTGGGTGGGACCCAAACGCGATGTCAACTCGGCCACCGACCGGTCGAATCATAAAAATTACATATCATAAAAATTATCACGTGCTTAGTAGCAATTTTATGATTTATTGGCTAACAAACTAACTATTCGTCACGCCGTTTCCTGAAGGGTTGGCAGATAAAAATAAAACATCACACAACTCTATCTTGGCATACACTGTTTGCTTCAAGCACATTAATGAATATTTTTTATTTATTTATTTATTTAATACATGTTACATTATTTTGATATTTACAATTAACAATTACCGGGAGTTCATTGAGACAGAAAATTATTTGAATTATTAAAAAAAAATTGGAATTATCTATTATATTATATTACAAAATTTACATATCAAAACTACAAAATGGTATATGGCAAATGAATGTATCTTTCATAGTCTTCACAAAACAGTTGTACACCAATAAGATATTACTGAGAAGATTACAAATTTAAAACATAAAAGTACGTTAAATGATAAATGGTTAAGAATATCGGTTGTATATGAATGTAATGTGAAATACTCCGGAGTGAAATTATTCATGATCCATGAACTCAAATTTGCTTTGAATTTAAATGTCAAATTTGGAACTGATTGTGTGAAAAACATTTAAGATAAGCGATAAAGTGGGTACATACCAATAATATAAATATTTTTAATGGATATTTTATTAAGTTATAAAATTTTACATTATATCGAACGTCATCAGCATCATCAATATAAAATGTACATCAATTATAAAAAAAAACACAACAAAATGTCATCATATTTACCACTGTCGAAAACTATGTAAAACCTTCCATAAAACTAATGTTGATAAACCTGCCTTACATAAAGGTAACTCATGTTTAAAAACCTGCCCTGCCGTTTAACGGTAAATTTTATCGCTCGGACCTAAAAAGCAGTTGTCTCGCTTCAACTCAAGCAACCATCTTACTCTGGCTAGGCAGCCGCTGATTGGCTAAGCACAAAACCTGCTTGAGCGGCCCACGAGTATCCAAAAGATTTGTAAAAAAATACAATTTTGAAAGCCTTTCCTGTAATAATAGGAAACAATGTTAACTAAATAGTTTTGTACAAAGATACTTGCATGTTAATTAAATAAGCTCGAATAGAAATAAAATATGTTACACGTAAGATAATTATGTACTCAGCGAAACTCTGAAAATGTAACAGAGATTTGGCCACTTATCTTGTAGAATATGTCTTATTATAACCAAATAAAGAATATTGCGACGACGTGGTTTTGGCAGGGCGACAGAGGCAGATAAGGCATAATATTGTAAAATATTCATTTGTTTCTGAGATAAACTTGGTCCATGTAATAACACGGCTAAACTCACGCCAGAAAAATAAATTCCTAAAACACAAAACGAGCCAGCGACGAACCTCGCCGGCCACGCGGTCTTGTAGAGCGTTATAAATAGAGCGCTCACATTTGTACCGGCCTCTTTCGCTTCAGACCCTGGAACCGTCAACACCTGCTGTCCGCTCTGCCTGACCCGCTTCGCTACTTGGGACCAACACACTGTGTTTGATTTCAACCCGGTCCCCCCCCCCCGGTCCACATCCGTTGTCTACTGCAACTGCCTGCTGCTGAGCTCGCTGCTCACCGACAAGCCTACGACGCCCTGACGTCGCGGCGCCCCTGCCTGGGGCTTCACTGAGCCTTCCCAACTGCCAGCCTCGGAGAGGGGATCTGCCATTGCCTACTGAACCAGCCAGCGCCCCGCAGAGCCGTTACCGACTGAGCCTGGAGGGATACAAGAAGTTGCACCCGCAATAAAAACCAACCGCTTTTATAAAGGCGTTCTTTTCAATATGCAAATTACAAATGTCGAATATATCGTCTTTCTCAAGACGCATTCATTTATGCAAACATACAAGAGTCGATATTCCATGGATCGAGGGGACTGAACGTTGCCGACTGAGCCAGCCCGCCTACCAGCCCGCCTGCCAGCCGGCTCCCGACCGCCTTCCCTCCAGCGTGCGGTCCTGCTCACTGGCCCCGATGTCACAGAGCCGTTACTGACTGACCTTGGACGAATACAAGGAGTTTTATCCGCAATAAAAACAACCGCCTTTATAAAGGCGTTCTTTTCAAAAGCAAATTACAAATTTCGAATATATCGTCTTTCTCAAGACGCATTCATTGAGGCAAACATATTACAATGGTCGATATTCCCTGCATTTTTATGATATTTTAAATAACTCTGTAATGGTTCAAATGAAATACCTCAAGTGCTTTATTTGAATCATTACACAGGACAAAGGTAAATGTGTGCCGGTGCTTATATTTTACAGTTTTTTCTTGTGCAGGCGAACACGTCCCGTACATACATCTTATAACTAATATATTATTTTCTCGGACTACTATAATATCATTTACTAATTACATACTAAAATTTGGACTTCACAACATTGAAACATAATCCACGAAAAACTGCAAGGCTTTTAGCTTATTTAACAATTACCGGGAATTCATTGAGACAGAAAATTATATGAATTATTTAAAAAAAATTGGAATTATCTATTTTATTGGAATAATCGTAGGCAGTTGAACTACAAATTAACTGAAATTAGATAGTTTTGTGTAAACTGAAACACGGTATGTCTTTACTTGAAAAGTTGTTATATAAACATAAGATTGTTAATTACAATACTAGATTTGTTTTTTAAGTAGTTAATTTTAAAACGCTTTCGGTTGAATTTGAAAGACAATGACTTTTAGCATACTATTATTGTATGATTATTTCATCAAATTCAAACAAAAAGAAAACAATTATGTCCTTAATATATTGAATTATAATAAAACAATATGTTTAGTATTGAAACAGTTTTGGATAATATCTACCATTTTTCCCATCATATACCTACTGTCATACCTACTATCCATTTCCTTCCTTAAAAACAGCCTTACCCACACATGAAAATAAGAAGATTATGTTGCATTGTAAATTGTCGCGAGTACAGTCAAATTCGTGTCGTATAGCAAGAAGGTGCAATCTTAGTGTCCTCGTTGTATTATTCACATGCTTTGTGCGAAATATCAAAATCACATCTCGTTTATCTCGTTTCGAAGGAAATTTCACCCCGTGATCAATGCAAGTGCGTCGACAGCCTTATTGCCGGGATTCTGGGGAATTCGAGGTAGGCTGTTTCCTTCATTCCACTTTTTCCCGTGATTTTTCAAAACCAATTGAATGAGCTCTTTACTGTCGTATTATTGTGGATTTGATTTACGGTTCATTTACGTGTAATAAAACACGTTACACAATATATTGCATTGAAGTTTTGTGGAAAAAATGAACTAAATCACAATTTTATTACGGTCAACGGAACGATTCCGCCAATGTGTAATCATGCACTTTATCATTTTTCAGGATTTTTTCCTTGGGAACGTGTTTAAATATTTTAAATAAACAAAAACGAAACAAATCACATATATCAGCATTGACTGTGATCAAATCAAGCATTATGGAAAAAAATATAAAAATACTTTTATAATGTACGGACGCTCCCGGCCAGATCTGTCCTTCCGAGGGTTTAATGGAATATGATGCTTGTGGCTAGTAGTGTCCTTCCAAGGCTTGAAGGGTTAAATGGGGAACCTTTCCCTTATGTTGAAGGGAAATGAGACTATGTAATTCTGTATACTCTTTGGGATTCATTTACTAAAACTAATTGTTTGGCATATATGGTGTTGACCTCGGAAGCGGGGTCACTCATTAACCCAGTTTCTATGGTTCAATGCACCAGCTAAATAGTGGAAACATTTTTTCGTTCCTCGCTTCTGAATATTTTCACTCCACAAAAAACGGGGGGATTTAACGATTTCGGAACGACCGTACACTCCATAAGGGTACTAAAAGAGATAAGCGAGCTAACGAATATTTAGAAAAAATGTTACATTAAGTGCTACCGCTTCCGATTGAAATTGAAAGGTTTGATTTTTTTCTCAAGAAAATAAATTCCACCTTTTTTCACTTTAAAGCACAGGATTGGGCTTATTTTATAAATTAACGGAAGAAAATTAAAAAAAGAGATTAAAATACCATAAGACATACGATATCCTCTTGAAGTGTTTTTCTTGCTGTATTAAAATTTATAATTTACATAAATATAAAATTAGTAGGAATAGTTTACTTTTTTATTTTTTGGAATAACTTAGTGAGTAAAACCTCAAATTGTAATATTCAATTATTGAAGACAATATTAGCAATTCCTAAACAAAAATTTGAAACAGAAAAAGATACGGTCGCATCTATGACTTGAACCCAGGACCCTTGCCAGTTAAATATGACAGAATGAGATAGGGTCCCATTAGCTCAGTTGGCAGAGCGGTGCCCCGGCAAGACATGGGTCCTGGGTTCGAGTCCTAGATGTGACCGTATCCTTTTCCTGATTTTTCTGTTTCAAATTTTTGTTAAGGAATCGCTAATATTATCTTCAATAATTGAAAGTTTCTTTACCCAAAGTTGGCGGGTTCAAACTCGACACGGGAAAATGTGAATAGATTAATTTATATCAGTTACTCCACACATATGCAAACGATTCCGTTGTCGAGAGATAAGGCTCTCAACTAGCAATACGGAGGTCTCGGGTTCGAATCCCGCCAAATCAAATTTTATTTTATTAATTTTGTATTATTTCACAATATATTAATTAAAAATAATATAAAGTACATTTGCGGCACGTTCCAGAGTGGAAGATACTTTGACCAGGGCGACTCTTGGTCCAAAACCACCAATCAGAATCGAACCGTTACTTGAAATGGCCTAAACCCTGTTTTACAACTAGATCTGAATAGCCAGGTAGTTAACTACCTCCTTCTCCTTATCTCCTTCCCTTTCAACTTTACCTTCAGCCTGTGATGAAAGGCTTTAAATCACAGTGAAAAAAAAACAGATAAACCATAGCTGCAAAAAAATATGCAAATTATTTATGAAAAAGGACATGCTAACGACATCTGGCGGAGAAAGAATTGATCCAGCTTGCTTGCAGTAGACTCCTGTAATAGTTGAAATTAAATCAAGGTTCCGGGACGAAAGCAGAGAGGTCGTAAAATCGTCTAGGACGACTGGTACTTCCCCTTTCCTAGGCCTAAAAATAAATATTGAATTTTGTCAACCAATAGATCTGAACAAAGAGCTATAAAAATTTTGAATAACCAATCAGTGAAGGAAGAGGCGTGCATCTACTACAGACAAAGGAATAAACTTTGGATCGGGCAATAAAATAGATAATTAACGACATTTCGATTCTCACAGAAATTAGAGGTGAACGCACTTTAGGGTCAACATCGACTTTCAAGGTGACAAACTCCTGGGAATGTTTACAATAACTGAGACATTTAGGTGATGGCGAATCATTGAAATCGAGTGCTTTGAAGATTTTACAAGTTGAAAAACACACACACGAAAATGCAATGGAAAAACTATAAACGTGATAGTATAAAAAAGGACGGGAAAAGCGAAGGAAAATCACTGGCAGAATTTTCAACTGTAGTACAATTATTTATGATAGAAGGAGGGTGTCATGTTCGATAAAAATCGTACTAAAGAGAGGTGAGAGTTTTGGAAACAATGGAAATTAATCGTTATCAATTTAAGATGAAACGGACATATTGGTAAATCAATTTTGAATGAAAATCTCGCAAAAAAAATAGACATTTTAGAAAAGTGCGGCGATCGAATGGAAGGATAATACAGAGATTTTGGACTGCTACGAAGGTCCTAGGGACGTGAAAATCGAGTATCAGAAGAAGACAGTAAAACTAAACATATAGCGATAGATTAGATTCAGGAAAAGTAGACATTTTACATAATTATTAGGTTAGATATATATTAGAGTTACCCAATATTACGGAGGGATCGAAACAAGATAAAAGGTTGGCGGTCTCATGTATATTTTGAAGGATAAACAATCGAAATTTGAACATGATTTTTATTTACGTTAAGGTAATAAACGATTGGAGAGACGATTAACTTTAACGTGGACCTTATGGAATATTTAGATTAGGCAAAAGAGATTAAAATTAATAGGTTTGAAATAAAATAAAATTTACGAGTCTAGTACCAAAATTTTAAACGTAAACAGATGTCAATGCATATGTTTTATGTGAAATCTTGTAAGTGAGGGATGGAGAATGGGCGGAGATTGGGTCAGACAATAAAAGTGACAGATATCCCAGAGTCTAATTAGGTATATCTCCCATAGAAGTGTGGAAAATTATATATTAATTAATAATAAATGAAGTATGAAATTTCCCAGCAGACCACACACATCGGGAAAAGTGAAGAAAAGATAAAAGGAAGGGTAAAGAACGGAGATAGGAAATGATCCATGTGGAGAAAAGCGATACAATTCGAATTTATCCGTGAAATTAATAAATACGACTTGGAAAATGAGTAATTATAAGAGTTATGAGAAATGACATAAGAATCAAGAAGAAATTGTGCAAGAAAACGTCGCGGATAAAAATAAAATTCAAAGATAAAGGAAAAACTCAAATCTGCGACAGGGAGATAGAAAGTACGGGTGGAAATGGAAAAGCTCATATAAGTAACAATAAAATTAAGTAGAATTTAAACAAATCGAAATTCAAAAATGCGTAGTAAAGATTTCGACATGGATTTAAACAATTTTCGCACGAGATGCATAAAATTGAGATCTGTATATATGTTATTGAGGACGGACCTATCGCGAATTGAGAAAAAAAAGGAACGCAAAATCATGAGATCTTAACTACATTTTGTATGAACAGAGGACAAAGGGAGCTTGGGCGATTAACACAGACTTACCCGATTCGGACCCTATCGATTTAGATTTGTGAGATGGAAACTGACCACCGCCTTGAGCCGGAAAGCAGAACATCTTATGGAAGGACAATCGATATTGATGGGAGGGATGTTCGGATTTGCGAGTTGGTAAAAGATAGAATTGATTATCAGAGGAAATTCAGATACGTCTTTTGGAATCTGAGAAGGGTATAAAATGACGGTACACACCAGTTTTGGGACAGTCGCGCCGAGGATTCGAAAAGTTGTTACGTGGCAGTACTACGTCTTTGGTAGGATTAACAGTGAAAAATCTTTAAGTGTTAAATTTTAAATAAGCCCTGGACTTAGGAAAATTTTGTGAAAAGTACAAGTGCTAGAGTCAGTGAAATTTAATAAGTCAGTTAAATTAAATCAAACAGTGAAAATAAATACAGTTTAAACTCAGTGCTTTAAAAGTGGATAGTGCAAAAAGTGTTAATAATGAATTTTTAAAATTTAAAAATAATTATTTCATTCAAAGTGAAAACATTAGAATTTAGTGGAGAGTTTTATCGTTAATCTAGAGTGAACGGGTTCGCGGATTGATATTTAAAAATAGATTATAATTTTGCATCAATCAAACACAAAAACAAAAAAAAGGGATTCAATAATAATAAATGCTCAAACCTTTGTTCTAAAAGTAACAATTCGAAAAAAAAAATAATTGTAGATACTTTAAAATATTGGTGAAAACAGTGAAATTTAGAAGAAAGTTTTAAACAGATATTTAATTTATTCAGAATCGAAATATTTAAAAGTTTGCGCAATTCGGGATGAATTTTCTTATAAATTTATATAAATAAAAAAATAAAAAAATTAAAAAGAGTGAAAACAACAAAAATAGTTCGACCTAAATAATTTATAATTTTCCGGCGCATCTATATCACGAATTTTAAATATCAGCTAATTTATATGAATCGAGCAAGAATAAAATATTAAATAGGAATAAATTGTCGAAAAGATTAATTTTGAAATTATTTGAAAAATACAGTTAATTAGGTAGGATTTCTTTGACAAGATTTGTTGTGTGGCATCCAACTGGAAAAATCTTGGTGGGGGGTAAGTTTTCCTTTTATAAATAATTTTCAGGTCCCAGGAGACACAGAAGGGCTGTGAAGTGGAAGTATGCCAATTGAATATTAAATTAAAAACAACAAAAAGGAATTACACATTGATATATATATATATATATATATATATATATATTGTGTATTTATCTATATAAAAGTAAAGTAAAATATTACACTGGTGCCGTGACCAGGAGGTTCAGGTTTTATAAGTTTTGAGAGGAAAAAAACAAAGTTATTGGTCAACCTATTGCAAAAACGGAGAAAATAATAATAATAAATAGGACGAAATTAATTAAAGAGTTAACAAAAAAAAAATTTTATCAGAAAAGTGCGACATTACATAAATATACAGTAAAATTTAAAAATAATAATAGATTAACGTAAACAAACAATAAATCCAAAAAGAAAGTGTTAACGAATAAATCTTATAATACAAAAAGTGTCCTTATAAATAGAAATGTGTTAATTCAAATGACCGTGAACTTTAGAGTCAATAAAAATTCTTTTCATTCGATAATATAAACAATAAGAAAGGTTATGTAGGTTAATGATGTCATTCACTCGAGAGGAATGCGTTCCGTAAACAAAAACATTGTTTATGTTTTGGGTTCATCGAACAAATCGGAATGTTGATATGAAGCAAGTATAATAAACAGACAAACCCGAAAAACATCGAACTTATTGGGACAACAAAGAACATCTAACAATTGATAAGATAAACATCGGACGTAAAAACATCGAGATTTTAAAAGTCGGAAACATCGTTGAATAATACGTATCACTCTGAGAAACAAAAATTAAATAACAAACGTCGAGATTAAATAAACAATGACACAAAAACGAGACAGCTGGAACAAATATAACATAAACATTGCATTCGGATATCGTGAAGTATTGACGTAAACAATTATTGTTTATCTTATATCCGAAAATACAGACCAGCGGCGGTCTGTGGTAATTTAACAAATTATTCACAAAGTCAGGAAAAGAAATTATTATTTTTATCGCTAGACATTCGACAGAATTATTAGAAGAATATAAAGATTTAGAGAAATTAAATTGATTAATGTTTTACAGCACCCAATGTACCTTACTAGATATCATTGGTTTTGCAAAAATAATAATTACGAAAAATATAAAATTGATTAATATCAATTGATTAACAAAAAAAAAAAAAATTTTTTTTTTGATTAACGTTAATATCATTATAAAACACAAGAAAAACAATTATTTTGAGATGTTGGGGTGTAATATATTAGGATCATGTTATAACATAATAAATAGCGGAAATATTACACCCATATCATGTGATAGATAGATCTATAATAACAATAATATCAAAATAGAAAAGTGTAATTGTATTACATCATAGTTACTCATTAGGACCACGTGTTAGATTCAAATGGTCGCGCTACGTGCCGCCAATGTAGATACTTGTTGTCAGGATCACAAATCTCGATAATCGACAGAGACATTAATGAGGGTGAAACATTTGATGTTTTGTTTTGTGAGGTAAGATTAATCTTACATAATATAATTTACCATATAAACGGGTAAGTTGAAATAACGTAAGATTTACTCATGATAATTTTGTTGACATTCGGGTCAGGTAGTTGACAATTAAAACATATTTTAAGACACAGAGAACTCAGTCAATGGATTCGATAAGGAATTCAAGTATAGGCCAAACAAATAAACGTTGTTTTGAAAAGACAAAATGTTAGTTGAGAATTCGACCTTCAATCTCAAAGGAAAAAAATACAATTCAGAGTTGGCTCGAGATTTTAATGTCGTTGACGAATGTTTATGATGGGATATATATATGTGTATATATATATACCTATTTAGAGGAAACATCGTGATAGGTATTGGAAAAAATCATGTTAGGTATTTCAAAAAAATCATAATAGAATTTGCAAATTTTGCAAATTGAATATAGATTTGAACTCAACAATAAATAAATATGGCAGAGAAAAGAAAACTCGATGACGCGAAGGTGAGCACCGAAACAGTTCCTTTAGTTGATGAACTAAGAGAAATATTCAAACGATCGCGAAAAAGTTCGTTACAAGTTGAAAATCTTAAGGCACCTGAAAATATGAGGCAGTCAGAGGGGGAGGCTAGAACATATTCGGATGTCGAAGTCAAAGATATACGAGAGCGTGACGTGGAAATCATAAATGAACTTGAAAATTTACAGGGACAATCAGGTGATGAAATACAAAAAAAAATCTAGAAAACAAAAAAAAAATAGAAAAACGAGAAGAGAAATATTGTTACCAGAGAACGGTAAAATAGAGTAGTGATATTAAAAATAAAATAGATCAATAAATAAAATATAAATAAAAGTGAAAAAGTGCTCGCATGCAACAGACTGCGTTACGTAAACAAACGAAAGCAATTAAACACGATTCATTATGACGGGACAGTGAACCCACAAAATAGGACTCATATTGTTTATAAAACTAACCCTCGCGCCTTTGAGAATATAAACAAAGTAAGAGATTTACGACTTGGATTCAACGCGAAGGAATTTTAAACGTAAACCAACTTGGTCCTTCATGAACGAACGGGTGACGCATTAAGATAAACAAAACGAAAAAGGATAAGATAAAAGTGATATCCAGATGAAACGAAGGATAACGTAAATAATCCTTATAGATAAGGATAAACATTGGATAAAGATAAAAGATAAATTATGATTTATCTAACGGGATAAAAGTGTTAGGATTTGCGGACACTTATTATGAAATACAAACATCGGAGTTTAAATCAAGTATAGATCAAACAAATAAGCGTTGTTTTGAAACAACAAAAGTGTTAGTTGTGATTTCAACTTTCAATTTCAAAGAAAAATTACAATTCAGACGGCACCGAGATAAGCCACTTGACAGTGAATGAAAATAAATAAAATGGTCTAGACAAGTAATAAACGGAAGCGCGTAGAATTGGAATTTGCAGCAACTGATAACACGGAGCAGGGGTACTCAACAGTTTGGAATTTGAAAAAAAAAAAATTTCATTAAAGAAAAAAAAAGATTGAAGAATAAAACGTCAAGAAACGCTTGTTGTGAAAAGGGAGGTCTTAGTCCAACCAGGTTGAGGACCACCTAAACACGCGAGTCGAGGGGCGTGTTTTTCCCAGAAAAAAAAAAGAGATTAATTTTGAGTTTATCAAAATTAGAGAAAATTCCATAAAATAAAATCTACGCGAAAAGAAAATAGAAAATACAATGTGATTCAAAGTCGAGGTTGTTAACAATCCAAACAGAATGAGGGGGGTGAGAAAGGAAATAACAGAATGGAGAGAGAGATAGGGAATGATAGAGTGAGGTAGAGAAAGGAAATAACAGGAAGTGATGTAGGAAAAGGAATAACAGAATGAGGGGGGAGAATAGTTAGACTATATTTTGAACACAATTTCGATGTCTAAAGTAGTATACAACGTTAGCCACAGCAAATTGAGTTCAGAGGGGGGAACTGTGATGAAAGGCTTTAAATCACAGTGAAAAAAAAACAGATAAACCATAGCTGCAAAAAAATATACAAATTAATTATGAAAAAGGACATGCCAACGACATCTGGCGGAGAAAGAATTGATCCAGCTTGCTTGCAGTAGACTCCTGTAATAGTTGAAATTAAATCAAGGTTCCGGGACGAAAGCAGAGAGGTCGTAAAATCGTCTAGGACGACTGGTACTTCCCCTTTCCTAGGCCTAAAAATAAATATTGAATTTTGTCAACCAATAGATCTGAACAAAGAGCTATAAAAATTTTGAATAACCAATCAGTGAAGGAAGAGGCGTGCATCTACTATAGACAAAGGAATAAACTTTGGATCGGGCAATAAAATAGATAATTAACGACATTTCGATTCTCACAGAAATTAGAGGTGAACGCACTTTAGGGTCAACATCGACTTTCAAGGTGACAAACTCCTGGGAATGTTTACAATAACTGAGACATTTAGGTGATGGCGAATCATTGAAATCGAGTGCTTTGAAGATTTTACAAGTTGAAAAACACACACACGAAAATGCAATGGAAAAACTATAAACGTGATAGTATAAAAAAGGACGGGAAAAGCGAAGGAAAATCACTGGCAGAATTTTCAACTGTAGTACAATTATTTATGATAGAAGGAGGGTGTCATGTTCGATAAAAATCGTACTAAAGAGAGGTGAGAGTTTTGGAAACAATGGAAATTAATCGTTATCAATTTAAGATGAAACGGACATATTGGTAAATCAATTTTGAATGAAAATCTCGCAAAAAAAATAGACATTTTAGAAAAGTGCGGCGATCGAATGGAAGGATAATACAGAGATTTTGGACTGCTACGAAGGTCCTAGGGACGTGAAAATCGAGTATCAGAAGAAGACAGTAAAACTAAACATATAGCGATAGATTAGATTCAGGAAAAGTAGACATTTTACATAATTATTAGGTTAGATATATATTAGAGTTACCCAATATTACGGAGGGATCGAAACAAGATAAAAGGTTGGCGGTCTCATGTATATTTTGAAGGATAAACAATCGAAATTTGAACATGATTTTTATTTACGTTAAGGTAATAAACGATTGGAGAGACGATTAACTTTAACGTGGACCTTATGGAATATTTAGATTAGGCAAAAGAGATTAAAATTAATAGGTTTGAAATAAAATAAAATTTACGAGTCTAGTACCAAAATTTTAAACGTAAACAGATGTCAATGCATATGTTTTATGTGAAATCTTGTAAGTGAGGGATGGAGAATGGGCGGAGATTGGGTCAGACAATAAAAGTGACAGATATCCCAGAGTCTAATTAGGTATATCTCCCATAGAAGTGTGGAAAATTATATATTAATTAATAATAAATGAAGTATGAAATTTCCCAGCAGACCACACACATCGGGAAAAGTGAAGAAAAGATAAAAGGAAGGGTAAAGAACGGAGATAGGAAATGATCCATGTGGAGAAAAGCGATACAATTCGAATTTATCCGTGAAATTAATAAATACGACTTGGAAAATGAGTAATTATAAGAGTTATGAGAAATGACATAAGAATCAAGAAGAAATTGTGCAAGAAAACGTCGCGGATAAAAATAAAATTCAAAGATAAAGGAAAAACTCAAATCTGCGACAGGGAGATAGAAAGTACGGGTGGAAATGGAAAAGCTCATATAAGTAACAATAAAATTAAGTAGAATTTAAACAAATCGAAATTCAAAAATGCGTAGTAAAGATTTCGACATGGATTTAAACAATTTTCGCACGAGATGCATAAAATTGAGATCTGTATATATGTTATTGAGGACGGACCTATCGCGAATTGAGAAAAAAAAGGAACGCAAAATCATGAGATCTTAACTACATTTTGTATGAACAGAGGACAAAGGGAGCTTGGGCGATTAACACAGACTTACCCGATTCGGACCCTATCGATTTAGATTTGTGAGATGGAAACTGACCACCGCCTTGAGCCGGAAAGCAGAACATCTTATGGAAGGACAATCGATATTGATGGGAGGGATGTTCGGATTTGCGAGTTGGTAAAAGATAGAATTGATTATCAGAGGAAATTCAGATACGTCTTTTGGAATCTGAGAAGGGTATAAAATGACGGTACACACCAGTTTTGGGACAGTCGCGCCGAGGATTCGAAAAGTTGTTACGTGGCAGTACTACGTCTTTGGTAGGATTAACAGTGAAAAATCTTTAAGTGTTAAATTTTAAATAAGCCCTGGACTTAGGAAAATTTTGTGAAAAGTACAAGTGCTAGAGTCAGTGAAATTTAATAAGTCAGTTAAATTAAATCAAACAGTGAAAATAAATACAGTTTAAACTCAGTGCTTTAAAAGTGGATAGTGCAAAAAGTGTTAATAATGAATTTTTAAAATTTAAAAATAATTATTTCATTCAAAGTGAAAACATTAGAATTTAGTGGAGAGTTTTATCGTTAATCTAGAGTGAACGGGTTCGCGGATTGATATTTAAAAATAGATTATAATTTTGCATCAATCAAACACAAAAACAAAAAAAAGGGATTCAATAATAATAAACGCTCAAACCTTTGTTCTAAAAGTAACAATTCGAAAAAAAAAAATAATTGTAGATACTTTAAAATATTGGTGAAAACAGTGAAATTTAGAAGAAAGTTTTAAACAGATATTTAATTTATTCAGAATCGAAATATTTAAAAGTTTGCGCAATTCGGGATGAATTTTCTTATAAATTTATATAAATAAAAAAAATAAAAAATTAAAAAGAGTGAAAACAACAAAAATAGTTCGACCTAAATAATTTATAATTTTCCGGCGCATCTATATCACGAATTTTAAATATCAGCTAATTTATATGAATCGAGCAAGAATAAAATATTAAATAGGAATAAATAGTCGAAAAGATTAATTTTGAAATTATTTGAAAAATACAGTTAATTAGGTAGGATTTCTTTGACAAGATTTGTTGTGTGGCACCCAACTGGAAAAATCTTGGTGGGGGGTAAGTTTTCCTTTTATAAATAATTTTCAGGACCTAGGAGTGAGGAGATACAGCTGATTATGGTATATCAATTAAATTATTAAAAAAAACAACAAAACAAAGCATTACACATTAATATATGTATATTATGTATTTATTTATATAAAATAAAGTAATATATTGTATATAAAGAATAAATATATATGTAATGTATTTATATATATGTATTTTATTTATTAATCAAAACATCGGAATGGTAACGATTTAAAATACCTACTCATGGACATATCTATATTATTGAAAAAGAAAATATGTATTTATTAATATTCAAGACCATGTAGAATCATATACCTTATATTTATTTATTAATATATGTAATCTTATTTAACGTATTTTGACAATCGAGATATGTGTACATATATATATATTTATATTATTTTCACCTAACTTCTAGTAAATTTACTAAATTCGGAAAATGAAAAATAGTTTAACTTCAATAAAGGATTTAAAAATATTTTAATTAATAGTGCACAATAAAAGTAAAGAGGCACAAATGACTTCTAAGGAATTTTAAAATAAACAAATCTCACATTTAGGTTAGTGTGTCAGGAGATGTTTATATTATTTGTTTACAAATAAAGAGCTCACTGGAGAATTGGGTCAACCGCATAGTTTGGAAACGACCTTGGCCATAATTAGTTAGTCACATAGGATTTTATTAATTACCCGAAACAGCTGAAAGATGCGTGCTCTCAAATACCTATCAATCACAATCGACAATTGGAAAATCACGGGTTAGCAAGATTTATATCGAAAAATTACATGAAACATTTAAATATCATTGATTAGATAATCGCATAGATTTTTATTAGTTACCTGAAACAGCTGGAAGCTGCGTGCTTACAAATACTTATCATTCACAATCAACAATTGGAAAATCACGGGTTAGTAGGAAGATTTATATCGAATAATTATACAAAACATTTGAATTTTATTGATTGGGTGCTCATACAAAACCCCATCAGTTGCCTGAGACAATTGAGAGTCGAGTACTCTCTAATGTGGCAATCAACTACTTGAAACAAATGAAAAATCACGGGATAGGATGAACAAAATTAATGTTGAAACCTGGAGGTAAAATTTAAAACAAATACAGTTCATCAAACAGGAGGCAGTGGTGGCTCCTACAACAAGACCATTGACCAAACCAAATAGAGATGACGATTCTCTTAAATAAAAACGTCAAAACCAAACAAAAAGCCTGGAGTTCGATAGCTCTCCAAAACAAACTATCAAATAATATCTTATTCTACTAGTATTTATTAGTATAACCTTATTCTTACGTATATATTCGGTTACCAATCCTAGAGTTTCGCAGAACTCTTCGTGCGAGATCCGAGCTCGGAATGCGAGGTAGATAGCCTCGTATTGCGAGTTATAAACCTTTCCCAAACTGTATGTATACATATATTTATTCGTATGTACTGTTTACTGGAGAATGCGGACCTGCATACAGCTTGCATTTTAGGTCTTATAGACCACTCTCGCATTTTCTTTTAAACGTGGAATGAGGATTCACGACCCGTAAGTCCACACCAACCGTGAGTATATGATTGTATATAGGACGAAACCGGTTTGCCCTAAGTAAATTGTAGTCCAAGGAGGAGTCGGAATTTGGGGGTTTCGAGACCCGAGGGGAAACTTGAAGGCAGTACATGATGACGTGGAAGGCTTTTTGGGACGCGATAACTTAGGTATCAATCAAAGAGCCGTGTCAAAGGATTGTGCAGATTTCTTGTTGACTCACGATCATCTCGTTTACTTGCAGGAGGATTTGGAGCCAAATTATGCCAGCAAATGGGCTATTCCGAGTTCGTCAAATATGCAATTAACTAATTACATTAACCTACTAAATCAATCTTTACATGTACCTTATAGCAGCAGAATCATAAAGGAGTGGCGCCACACAGACACAAGAGTTCACCAAAATCAAATTTACTAACAATTAACCATTTGAGTTATATTAAATTACTTGTCCAAATAAACATGTATAATATCTTTTATCAGCGTTTAACTACGACTTTGTTAGGGTGCAGGGAATCAGGATAATTACAATAGGAAAGTTAGCTCATTCAGGGAATTCATTTAAGTCTAGGTTTGCAATGGAAAGACCAATTAAATTGTGAAACTCAACACCTCGATCAGAACCAAGGGGGTTACCACAAAAATGAAGGTTATTAAAATCCTATATCATAAATCAAAAAATTTACACAACGTTTGATGGAATTTAATTACGATATAAATACGGAAATATTTGCGTTCAAGTTCGTAAATAACGTATTAATTATTTAAGTACATATGTCTATAAAGATATATAGTACAAGAGAGCTTTAAGTAGCTTTCTGTAGATATCAAAGAAAAGGGTCCAATTTTCATGGAGGCTTATGTGTTGTAGGGGAGGAATTTTCCATCCCTGCGAACACATATGCAAAGCCTTAGAGAAAAAATTAAATATCGGTCATAGCCAAGAGAGAAGAAAATTTTATATTGTTTTAAACAAATAAAAATAAAAGAAAATGGTGAAAAGGCGAAAATATTACAAGCCTCATAACGTATCAAATTTTAGATGCCAAAGTCTCAGCCTCATCAGACGGTTGGTATTCACTTAAAGAATACCTATAATCATGTTAGTATGACTACGTAGACTAAAGCCATCAAGGTAATTATTTCCTTTCCTCTCCACACTTTCACTTTCCTAGTTACGAGTTTTGTTTGCCTCTAATTAAATGAAGAATTTAAGTAGACAATTTTCAGATGCAATGTTACGGTTTAAAAAATCGTGAACAATATTAATGCCAATCCTGGATTAAAATAGAATTGATTTGAAATAATGAATCTTTAATGGAAATTATTTTTTTATGGAAAACAATGTAAAATTAAAATGCTCGCCTTACAAGATTCTTTTTTGTCAATTCATTGTTCAATTGTGACGAAAATGAATATAAAATCTCTATTAAAAATATATTAATTTCCAAACTGAACAAAATTTACACAAAATTTTTGTGTAATGGCATAAATTATGAAGTATTTCTGGTTATAATTACATAGCAAATAATACCTGCTAAAAATTGTTTTATATATAATGTTTGATTTTTAAATTCATATTTAGTATAACAAGGAATTCTACAATTAGTTTCTCAGTTGATTAAATAGCACATGTATAAACCAACCACATTGTAAACTGTCATTTTCCCTAAAATAAACCCATATAAATCATTTGTACTTATTTTTTATTCTTTAATATAAGTGACCTCTAAACTTCCAAAGTAGTTTGTCAGCAGGCCACGTTAACAATATTAATTATAACCCTAAAGCAAACATAACGAGAAGCCACGATACAATAAACAGGTACAGAAGAATAACATTTCAAGTGACCACAATACACAGACATAAAATACATACAGAGATATATATAACACAGTCAACATATCACATTAATATACACACCCAAAGGTAGATTACATACTTAAACAGTCTTGTAGGCATATTTATACAATTACAAACATCAATAGATACTAATGTATTTTCAAACAATATCAATATCAATAAACAAAATCTCGATCAAATAACCATTTTTTTTTGTTCGGCTGTGCAGGTTGATTCGCATTTTACATCCATTGGCATCTTATCAAATAAAAATGGCAAAAGATAAGAAAAAGTACGTTGGGCGTTTTTATTAGTAATTTTTGGAATGGAAAAACTTTCATTTTGAATAAAACTTGTGTTGTGTGTGTGATAATATCCCTAGAACAGGTAATATATTAACTGACTCATATAATTATTTTATATCTCTTCTTTGAGCATAAATACTTTTGTTTATCAAAAATTTAGTCATAGAATTTTGGATTGTTTGAATGTAACATATATATGGGTTATTGGTTGTATAACCTATAATGCAATAATATCATCAAAAACGGGGGAAACATGCATACAAAAAAGCAGTCATTTTCATAGTTCTGCCGATAAAATAACTTCAACACTAGTCTATCTATATTATATGACAATGAATGTTTCTTTGTTTTCTCCCTATAGACTCAAAAACTAGGACCGATTTCAATTTTTTTTGTTAATGTCAGGAGTATTCAAGGACTAGGAATGGTGGAAGAAGTTGGGATGCCCGAGGAACACTGATCGCTCTACTGGAATTAGATACGGAGTCAAATAATAGTTGATGTAATGTAGTTTTTTAGTAATAACAATTAAGTAGACAGTGGTAAATGACTTTATTGCATTAAAGTATGCAATAAAGTCAAATATGAATTATCTTTGCAATGAGATACTTAGTCGAAATAATGTGTTTTTTTTAATAATATCCACAAATCTGGATATCATGATAATACATGAAGTGGATGGTGGAAAAAGTCGGAGATGCCAGAGGAAGATATGGCAGGATCAAATAAATCAATTTGTCAGACCTCCTATGAAAAAAAGTTTTAAATACAATGCCATTAAGCTATTCAATTCTCTACCTAGTGACATTAGAAACACACAAACCGAAACTTCCTATAAAAGTAAAATCATTGATTACCTCCGATAAACATATACATTAGAAGTATTTCATAACATATTAAAAAAATTGTGCACACTGTGTTTATTTATGAACACTATGCCTTTTGATCAAAATGAAATTTTATTAAATAATTACTTAAAATTATTCTCGCTTCGTCTTCATCCTCTACATTCATTCTTGAATTGTTTAATTTAAAAATAAAATAAAATACTGATTTTATTTTATGTGGCCTTTTCATAATATTGTCTAAACAAAAACCAAGTTAACTACCACTCTGTAAATTGCCATCTCAACACAGGCGTTACACACCTAATGAGATGGGCAATACGTCATTATTGTAATTAAATATAATATTAAAATTATTAAATAATAAATATTTTTTTACTTATATGTTGTAAAATGTGGCATATGTTAAGACATGTTGATAAATACTTACAAAGTAAACAAAGTAATACTTATTCAACGACAATTACTGTGAGTAATGTTACAAATTACTGTGCTGCTATACAACTCCACTATATTAGACATTAATGTTTGTTTTATAATATGTTTTTATCAGTTATTCAATAATAGGCAATATGTATTCTTACTCTCCCTGATGAATAATTTAGACAAGATAACACATACTCAAAATAATGTACTCGCTCTCTACCTAATATACTACATAGGCCCAATAATAATTAAATGGTTGATTGGACTGGGTAGAGGAGAATCTCAAAAATGTTTAAAAACGTCACATAATAAATAGACATAGACTAATCACACACTATCACTAAACAAGAACTAATACTAATATTTTCTAAATTCAAACCAACATCTTCATCTGGTAGTGATGAAATCACAATGAAAACATTAAAATTTATACAAGATGAAATTACCGAACCGATACTCTTCCTAATAAACAAATCTATTACGGAAAGCAGATTTCCATCACAACTCAAAATAGGGACTATTACACCAATCTTTAAATCAGGAAATCGTACAGATATCAATAACTACAGACCAATCACAATTCTAAACACATTATCTAAAATCTTAGAAATAACAGTTAAAACTTAACTCATCGATTACCCAGAATCAAATAAACTATTATCACCAAAACAATTTGGTTTCAGAAAAAATCTAGGAACATCCAACGCCATAGCTTTAGTAATTGAATATATTAAAAATTCTCTAGATTCACATAAAAAATGCATTGGAGTATTTCTCGACCTTTCTAAAGCCTTCGACACAATAAATCACTCACATCTTTTTGAAAAACTAGTTAACATAGGGATCACTGATAATGAACTGATATTCTTTAAAAGCTACATGGGAAATAGAAAGCAAACTGTGAAACTTAACAACATAACCAGTGAGTGTATTGATGTCAAATGCGGGGTGCCTCAAGGAAGTATTCTGGGTCCGATTCTGTTCCTAATTTACATTAATGACCTATGCCACATAGAATGTGACGGAGAAATCATCAGTTATGCGGATGATACTGTTCTCCTTATAAATGGAAATAATTGGACAGAAACATTTAAGAAAGCAGAAGACACACTAAACAGGATTAAAAAATGGCTAGACTACTATTCACTTACACTAAATGCTAATAAAACCAAATTCATCACTTTCAAAATAAAAAATACAAAAAACTCTGAAGAAAACCTTAACTTGAAAATTCATAGCCCGCATCACTTAAATGAGCATTGTAATTGTCCCTCATTAGAAAACGTTGACCATATAACGTATCTAGGTCTAAAAATAGATGGAAATTTAAAATGGACCAATCACATTAGCTATTTAGATAATAAAATTAAAAAACTAAGTTATTTTTTCAAAACTATCAGGAATGTGCTCATTAAAAAAGACTTAATCAAAATCTACATGGCTCTCTGCCAATCACTGTTAGAATACGGTATCATCGGATGGGGCAGTGCAAATAAAAACATACTAAATCCACTTATTAAATCTCAAAAAGCCATAATGAAAATTATACTGAAAGTTCCTGTAAGAACTAGCACTAACGAAATTTTCACCAATCTTAACATCATGTCACTTAAACAACTATATTCTAAAACTATACTCATTTACATTCATAAGCACAAAACACAAGAAATAACAACAAACACGTACAATAGAAACACTAGATCTCATGATCAAAAACTAATCCAACAAATAATTACTAATACAACTTTTGGGCAAAAAAGCTTCTTATATCATAGTATTAAACTCTACAACAAAATACCACTCACACTCAAAAACCTCAACACTTTAACATTTAAATCTGAAATAAAAAGCTGGATACTTAACATAGGAAGATCTGAAATAGAAAATTTACTGAAATCAAACACAGACTAAAACAGAATCAACTGAACTATACCAAAAAACATTTCATATTTATAACTATACCAAAAAACACTTCATATATTAATATATATAAAAAAAAACATCTTACTTATTTTAAAATTATTAAAAAAAAATATATATATATTTCATGATATTTGTTCATAATTAAATTTATTTGTAACTTTGATGTAATATTAATTTTCTTATAATTAAATTATACATAAGTAAATGAAATCCTCAGCACGGGAGATACCAGTGAGGATATCATTATATCTATTTGTTACACAAAAAAAAAAGATAATAAAAACACTTATTATTATTATACTATATATATCTTCCACTATTCTAATTATTGCTCATACACAATTGAAACATACACAACAGCTCAAGTTCGACTCTATCATAAGATTGTAACGATTAAACATCACAAATTAAAACATTAATGAGATATATTGTAGACATAGACAAATCACACACTTACTTTCACATATTTTGGTTCCTTGGAACGGGCAATTTGCCTAGTTATGAACCATTAATTTCGACCTGATAAGGTGCAATAATCTATAATCATTAAAAATATTTTAATTATAACTTGTATCATATTTTACTGTGTGTGAATCTAAAGGAATAAATAGATAAATTAAAATTAGAAATATTTTTTACATCTTAAAAATAGACAGAGTTTTCAGGTACAATAGAATTCACAACTTTTAAACTTTATTACAAACCATTAATAACACCAAACAACGCCGGGTACACGTCAGCTAGTCGGAAATAAAACTGAAAGAAAGAAGCAAGGCATGTAATGAAATATCAATGTAACAGTGTATGATGATCATCTCAATTATTATCTCATTGGGGGAGACAATAATAGGGATTTTATATGCGGAGGGAATCTCGCACTCGCCGGAGAGCAAATTCGCTCGGGGATAATCTACGTTTTCGCTATCCTCCGTTTCAGCTATTTCAGAAGGCGCTTTCAGTCGCTTCCAGTTTCAGTCGCGTGAAAGCGTTCACACGCAGCGGTTGTATTCATCTTGCTACTAAGGCACGCCCACTGTGTCATATTCTTTGTCAGATGAAAAAGAATAAATAATTAAAAAAAAGTGAAAAACAAACATTTAAAAAAATAGCGTAAAAACAGTACTGTTTTGTTTTGTTGATTTAAAAAAATAGTTTTGCTTTTGATGCAAATCAGTGTCTTATAAACAATGTTTCATAACATCTGAAACTTTAATGTGTTTTAATCAAATAAATGATCCGTTCAAAGCTATTGCTACATTATGTGTTGTTTAAATGATTATATTTTAAAATGCGTAATTTTTTGAGGTGTTTTATTGGATGTTGAACTTATTAGATTAAAGTTGTGATTTTGAGAACAAAATGAAAACAAAATTAAAATTCATGGAGCCTTACTGGATAACTGTCACATTCCTTATTTTTCTTTTTGGTAAGTTGAACAAATTAATAACTTTAAATTAATGTAAAAAGTATTTCAAGTAACGTGAATATTCTCATTATGATAGGTACTCGTAGTTACGTACCCAATCTATGTCAAACTTTTTTGTTCCGGAGGAATAAATTGCTCGTCAAACGAGATTGATTATAACTGCTTTCGAAATCATTGATTTTATTATCTGCGTCCTTAAAATGAGGAAAGTTTTTTAATGTTGGTTTACCGCACAAGGATTGTAGTGTTACAAACCAGTGGTACTATGGCACACCTGCATTTGGGAGATGCTGTGAATCGGAAAAAAAGGGTTTTGACGATTTTGAAATATGTACCCGGTTGCTCTGATCAAAATATAGACAAATCCATTGCGCAAGTTCTGCATGAATTTTGAGCTGTTGTCTAATACCAGGACAATATTTATTTATTTATTTTTGTAAGAAACAAACAGCTTTTATATAATAAACAATGCTAGATATAAATATACAATTTAACTGAAGTCAAGCCACAGAAGTTTCTTATGTTAAAGTGCTTTCTTACTGGATAACTGTCACATTCCTTATTTTTCTTTTTGGTAAGTTGAACAAATTAATAACTTTAAATTAATGTAAAAAGTATCTCAAGTAACGTGAATATTCTCATTATAATAGGTACTCGTAGTTACGTACCCAATCTATGTCAAACTTTTTTGTTCCGGAGGAATAAATTGCTCGTCAAACGAGATTGATTATAACTGCTTTCGAAATCATTGATTTTATGATCTGCGTCCTTAAAATGAGGAAAGTTTTTTAATGTTGGTTTATCGCACAAGGATTTCAGTGTTACATACCAGTGGTACTATGGCGCACCTGCATTTGGGAGATGCTGTGAATCGGAAAAAAGGGTTTTGACGATTTTGAAATATGTACCCGGTTGCTCTGATCAAAATATAGACAAATCCATTGCGCAAGTTCTGCATGAATTTTGAGCTGTTGTCTAATACCAGGACAATATTTATTTATTTATTTTTGTAAGAAACAAACAGCTTTTATATAATAAACAATGCTAGATATAAATATACAAGTTAACTGAAGTCAAGCCACAGAAGTTTCTTATGTTAAAGTGCATTAAAAATGAAGTTTTAGTATCTTAAAATTAATTTGGTGCTAGGAAAGGGAGAGGAAGGGGAAAATGGGAAGAGGATAGGAGATGCTCCTGATACATTCCATACTCTTATATTAATAATCGATCGTACGCATTACTTCATATCGATATTTCTTTAGGTTATTACCAAAAATGTCAACAGCAATATTGTGCACATATACGAGGAATTGGGGAATTTTTTCGAATGTTTGTTCTACAATAGGGTACATAAAATAAATCAGATTGTCGGGTTGATCTAGACGGAATATGAAGATTTATTAAATTATTATTTTTTCGGAATAACTTATTGAGTAAAACCTCAAATTATAATATTTAAATACTGAAGACAATATTAGTGATTTTCGTTTGAAAAAATCACTAATATTGTCTTCAGTATTTAAATTTTATTTATTAAATTGGTTATTTCTGGTGAGTCCAGACCATTATTTAGGATTTTAAATAACAAGATTTGACCAAAAATTAGACGTCGTGTTTGGAGGGAGTTAAAATTATGAAATTTAATGGATTCGGTATAATTTGAGAAGTGTAAGTATATACTATATATATACTGTATGTAGTTAAAGAATGTATTTGTTGTCTTCTATATATTTTTATTATCTTTATATGTTTCATTGTTTGACTCAAAAACTACTGAACTGATTTGACTGAAAATTTCATACTTTGTTCTTGATAGTTTCAGGAGTGTTTAGAGAGTGATTTTAATGGTAGGAGAAGTTGGGGACACCCGAGAAAGCTTTAGAAATGCGTTATCTCTGCAATGGAGTGAGATACGGAGTCGAATTAAAGTTTACGTAATTTTTTTTTTTTTTTTTAACATTACTTAAGTGGATTTATTAATACTACTTGAAGTGAATGGCAGAAAAAGTCGGGGATACCCGAGGAAGACATGAATCAAATAATTATTTATGAGAAAATACGACGTAAGTGATGAACGAAGAACGAGGCATAAAGAGAATGTAAGACTTGGAAGTGCTTGGTTGAAGTCCAGAATGCCTGAGGAAGAAATGAAACGAATATTTATTACGATAAAATAATAATATTTCTACATTAAAAATGCTCCCTAAAGTAGTCGGGTACTTCATAACCTTAAAACTTTATCCCAAACCATTTATAGGTCCCCGAGTAACACCGGGTACACGTCAGCTAGTCATTTTTTTAATTGGAATTTTGTAGGTTCTTAAGCCCACAAATGATTCAAAGTAAACTGTATGCTTGTAAAAAGAATAATTAATACTTATTAACTTCGTACATTTTTTTCTTTGTGAACCTGTTATTATATATTATTCATAGGTCACCAAATACGGCTTAAGCCATTTTAAGCAACGAGCCATTTTTAGAACAAGCAATGGTGTTATTTCACCTGAGCGATACTGAGAGTATCTAATAATAATCTGGAACCTGCCACAAATATGCTTTTAATGTTTAAGTGTGAAATGACTTGTAATAATGAAATAAAATGTAATATTTCCGTAGACCACTCGACTTTTAGTCGAGGATTTTAACCACTTGACAACGGGATTAATATATAATAACCAAATAAACCATTTAATAACCGAAATGGTCTAGTTTTCTTCTTTGATCAAGATGTTATAATCTGAAAGGGAGTGAGGGAGGGATGGAGGGAGGGGGGGGGGAGGGGTCAATTTTAAGTGCATGGAGGTATGTCATGAATGGCTACATGAATTAATGATCAGAGAATGCTGTTAAATGTGTATACTTTCAATTCCTGTAAACATTTTTTTAAAGAAAAACACGCGAGAAATCATTATTGTGAGTGACAGTAACGTATTTAAAACATAATTACTATGGACGGGTTGTCTAATGTAATTTGAACAATTCATCAAATTTCAAAGTTGTTCTTCAAGTTAGGTGAAGGTTCTATTCAAGTTCTTTTATTATTTCAGTTTAATAATTTTAATATTTTCAATAATGACATAATAATAATAAAACTTGAATAGAACCTTCACAGAACTTAAAAATCAACTTGAAATTTGATGGATTGTTCAAATTACGTGAACCAACCCGATCTAAGTTTTTTATACAGAGTAGATGATTTTTCTAATCACAGGCCATTGAATTTTTTGCAATATCTTGTTTTTATTGGCAGTAAACAACGCTCGTCGAAATTGTAGCGCGGAAATTAGTGTAAAAATTCCTACCAATTATTCCATACTAGATCAGGATTGAAATTATAAAATTGCACTTAAGGCTTTTCATGTGAACAAAGCATACCTAATTTAAATAGAAGTCAAGAACTTTTGTCTTTGTACGTATCTTTTTTTTTAATTACTAAAAAAAGAGGATAAAAATAACCGAAATAGTATTATGAAATTCATGTGGAATAGCTTGATCCTGCTGCTTTAAAGATTATAACCAGTGGTGGTTTTTTCCTTTGTTTTGTAAACTCCCTTAAAAAAATAATGAAATTAGACAAACTTGCATTATAAAAACCAAACCAACGGGCGCTTTTCAAATTCTGCGCTAAAAAATTTACCCGTCTGTGTTAATACTGCTCAAGAGCTAGTCCTAAAGGAATCCATGCGTATATTTCAAAATCAACAACCATGGGCCTCTGTTCTAAGAAATAGTTTATACAAAACTTACGTACTCTTGGCGCTTCAGCGATAAACCGTGCGAGTGTGTAAACTTTAGAAATCCGTAAGCTCCGTAAATCCGTGCGCAGCGACTATGAGATTTGTTAACACCAAATTTGAACGGAACACCATTAGCGTTTTAAGTTGTTATTATAATAAGATTGTTATGAGTTGCTCTTATCCTCCATTAATCAAGCATAACATAAATGGTATATCAGTAAAACATACATAAAGTGTTTTCATTTTGATGGTTCCTCGAGAGATGGCCTGAAGTATTGATCACTGAGATTGTTATTAATTACCAGGTTTGAGTGTTATTACCATTGATGTATCATACTTTAGTCTATGGTTATTACATATAAATTATATTTATTTTAACAAGATGTTTAACAAATCCTTGCGTAAATTTAGATTTTAGAATTTAAAACAACTTATATAACAACCTAACGATATATTTTTTAATTTTTTTTTATTGTACAACAGAACATTCACTCCAGTTACAGTAAAATTTTACATATGGTAAAATTTTATATCATATCAGCATTTAGGTAAGTGACTCTTCAATAATTGTTTTAGGTCATTTAGAGAACAGTCACTTACATACAAATTCTTTGCTAGTTTGTTCAACAGCACCACTCCCCTCGTCATGCTATGCTTTGCCAGGACGTCGGTTTTGCCTTTTGGTACTCTGAATAAGTCATGATATTGACTTCGGCTGTAGTGATCTGGTACGTATAAATCATAGCATCACAAAAGGAATGGGCTATCAATAAAATTGTTCCAAATTTTGAAAGACATAATGGCTAGACTTGCTATACGCCTAGTTTCCAGACTCACAGAATTAGTTTCCTCAAGTAAGTCGAAATGGTGTATGAACCTAGGATAGGTTCCATGCGTCCGCATATGGACATACCTGAGGAATTTATTCTGTATTTGCTCTATCAAATATAATCTTTATTATATTCACTAGCCGTAATCAATCGCCAAATTGTATCTTGCTGTTATGTCACTAGCCTCTGGTGCAGTGATATTATGAAGTTGCTTTAGATCTAGTGAAAAATATAAATAATGCGGTATTTTCACAAAATACGAATGCTGTTAAAAATGTGTAAGGATTTAATGTTTGTTTTTCTGATATTGATTAACGTGCAAGAAATGTAACCTTAAAATAATAATTCATTTCAAAAAAGATCTAAACCGCACATTCCAAAGTGGTTTCAACTGACCACAATGACATAGAAAACGCCAATGTCTTTAAGAAGGCTGTCACCAACGCTGCCCGGCGCAACGTCAACGAATCCATCGAATCCACGAATAAAAACGAACTGGCCTTTTTTGCGGCAAATCGAAAATGTCAATATAAAAATACAGTAAAAATACCTTTACTATTGTAATTTTTTTCAAGTTGAAAAGATAGCGAATATCCCTAATTATGATATAAAATACCAACGTGGGATTTATAGATAATTGATTTTTTTGTCTCCCTTCTTTAATCTCCGATTGAACTCCAAATGAGATAGGTCGCCATGAACTCCTACCACTTCCTGCGAACCCTTCAGCGATCAGTGGTATAATAATTGGTTCATTTGTGGCAATAAAAATATTATTCCAAAGCCTTCTAACAATAATCATAGGCGTAAAATAGTAACGGATATTCTGAATGTGATGAACGAATACCGTAAATATAATTTTTCCTTTTTTTGTTAATGCTGATTTCGCCCTGTATACCAAATTTCAAATAAGCGTCTCTTTGCAGAGTGCAGCTGGGCAGAGAACTGAACCTAACGAGTTACGTTTGTTACATTCACTATTTTTTTCTCTTTTGTCACAACATTTTAACGACGATCTCCGACTTAAAAAAAAATATATTTTTATTTTTATTAAGTATTTTGTCTAGTATAAATAATTAATTACATTATTTTTTACATATTTTAGAGTGATGCATGCTTATAAGGATATTTATAACTAGGTAACTATTATAATAAAAAATAAAAATAAAATTGAAATATTATTTGATTATTTTTTAAATTTGGCTCACGCAGGAGCCCATGTCGCTTTTAGGGATGCTGTGTCGAGGATATTTTTGAGAAATGAACATGGGCCTTGAGGAGACTACTATTGCAGGAAGGAGGAAACATAGAAGCCAGAAAGCAGTGTAAAAGACCCGTTCTATAGTGATATACGTTAAGTGTACAGACGTTAGGTGCGCGTTTGTCGTGTTTCCTGATTGGATCGATGGGATTAATGACGCTATCTTTTTCCATTGAAATACTGGCGGAACAGGGACAGTATTCTCAAATGATCTCTAAATATTGCAATCCGTTTCATATGGGAAAATCTATCAAACGAATCGAGCGTTTATGTGCAAGAATTGATGTTTTTTCCAAGTGTTTTGGGGCTCCACACCAGAGGTGGCTGCCAAATTCAACAGTGGAGCGCATTTGTAATTTGTTCAGGGTCAGCAGATGTGCACTAATATTAAAGAAGTGCGTCCCTGTATAGTGCGCCCAGCTACTGATGGGCTAACTTGATTCTGGCTACGATGGAGCACTATCTTCGATAAGCATATCAATAGAAGGGATGTTGGAATAATAAAATATAAATAAATAATAAAAAAATATGCTACTAAGCTAACCGTTTAAGGCGAAGCTTAATGCTAAATCACTATTTTCGATTAATCTTTATAACGAATTGGTTTACATTATGAATACCAAAAAATGTGCTTTAGATACATTGAAGGTTTTTCTATCGTTTCCCTTGAGTAGAATACAAATAACATTGTTAATTTCTCAGTAAAAAATATAAATGTAAGCTAAAAAAAGTATTTTTTTCTATAGAAATTTATGAACACATTAAGGAAACAACTTAAATGAAATAGAATATTATAGCTATGATTATCTGTGACAGTTTCTTGATTCTTTTTTTTCATCAATTAGGTATTCTTTCTTATAAAATTATAATATTAAAAAAATTAATAGAATAAAATTATATAAAAACCAATTTGTGCTTGAAAACGAGCGTTCATAGACTCTGTCAAGCGTTTTTAATGCCTATTACCTATATTCGAGACGAAATAAGGCATACCAAGAATACTAATATTTTTGGCTTGTAGCTTCCTCTTAACATTAACGTTTTATTGCCAGTATAGTATGTTAGTAAACACGTTACAATAGTAACTAAAATGTTAAATGTCTTATTTTCAAGTAAATTTGGGTCCATTAGGAATTGTTGTAGCACAATGGGAATTCGAATCAGATGACGCCACATAGTTACCAATCTACCGCTGAAACATTTCCATCGGATTTGGAAGAAATATATATGTGCTCCAAGCCGATGCGTTTGAACCTTTCGGTTTTTGGATAATTTTTCTAATTGATTTATTATTAGAATTTTTTTTAATGAGATTAAACATTTTTTAATCCTTGTACTTGCTTTATAAATCACTAGCTTCAAAATCTAACATGGGCCTAAAATACGCGAATAACAAAGACGCTTTTTGCACATCAATAAACGTCAGAACCTTGGGTAGATTACACTGCATCCCAAAGCCGTGAAAAGTCACCAATAATAATGCAGATGGCCAACTACTTCACCTAACGAGATACTGCAGTGCTACAGATATGTTATTGGAAGGATGAATGCATTCTTTCAGGGCAATTCTCTGCCACCGCACGGGAAGCTTATAACTTCAGGTGAATGAACACGTGTTCCGATATGTTAGGAATTACTATTAGTTTATCAGAAAACGGCCTGCAATGCCGTTTTTAACCGGGTTAACAATAATTAAAAGAGATTTTTAATAAATTAGCAATACTCATTTGATCTTTTATGAAACATCCCAACCTGAGAGTTAGAGTATTAGAGGCATACCACATGATGACGTATAATTAATTATTTGTCTTACAAAAACAACAATGTTCAATTGCGTCCGATATCTAACAAGGCAGGGCTTGTCTAGTTTCACCCGTTAGAGGGCAGATGATGTGGGGGTTAAGCAAACTGTTGTAAGGTTATTACAGCATTAATCAAGGCTCCGAGAGATTTAATGGCCTTATTAGAGTTATAACTCTCCAATATTTCCGAAATGGCTACATTTCGGACTTTGTTAACAACATGTCCTTGAATTTCCTTTATGACTAAACATGGTCTTAGAGTTGTGAGATTCTGGCATCCGTAACGTTTATAGTACCTGCGTACTATTGTATCATTAACATTAATTTTAAGATGGGTTTCAACTCCCAATAAGAAAACGTTCTTAGCTTCAAACAGTATTACAAAACATTATGAAATCAGTATTGATTAAATATCGTAGAACAACAAAAAACTATCTATTAAGAAGAAAAAATATACATTAAATTACATTACATTACATTATACATTTTAATCAAACCCCGTTTTTTTGTTTGTCGCATGTTTTTACATTTGCAACCTCAGTATTAGTGTCTAGAAAATATTTTTTCCTTTTTTGGTAAACTTTGACATTATCATGCAGACCTTTCGCAGGACACGTTCAATAGGCCACGTGCAATGATTTTATATTTCCTGGATTGGAATTATAATCGTGATCAGATTAACTTAATAAAGTAACTGAGATTTTATTAAAATAACAATAAAAAACAACTAATAGTGTATTTGCTCAGTCTGTTAGAACCCACACTTTATAATTACTCATACACCTCATTACTCTACTACAAAGTTACTAGTTTAAAATAAATAACATAGCCTGGTTTATTTCAGTAAGTTAATTCTCATGTTTGAAATGTGTAGAAAAGACGTTTGGCACGATTGCGATTAATTGAAGGGCGTGTCACTATATATTTTTTTTCGAAATAATTGAAACATTCAGACTTCATCGAACATAAATTTAATTTTATCGTGATTTATTTTTGGGGTATTACGCCGTGTTGCGCTACCAACTTCTGTAGCGAACGTTTCGGATAGCATTACAGTATCTATCACCAGGGCAATGCGTAAGTATTTTTTTGAATTACGAAATATTTTAATGCATTTTATTTCCCTTCCGTGTTGCTTATTTTGTTTTTATTATAACAACAGCATGGCAAGTTAGATTATATGATAAACCATTTATAAAAACTCTTTAAAATATTAACAACTGTATTAGTGTAGATTTGATCATTTGGTAATTGAGACTGAATCTTAACTACTAGCAGTTAAACTAGACAAGTTTCCCGCTTGTACCACTAGTTTCCGGATACCATGTATAGAGGTAAACAGTATTGATAAGATATGATGTTTATGGTTTTAAAATACTCTTCTTCTAATATAAGATAATACGTTCAAAAAGAAAACATAATCTTTAATCCTTAGCCATTTTCCCGATAAGCCATTATTTTCCAATGCAAAATTTATTTTACATTGAAAATTCACCCAGAAAGTTTTCCCGTTGACTTAAAAGTACTAGACAAACAACAACGGATGCATATTCCCAGGTGCATAGTGACAAAGCTTATTTTAGGTAAAGTTCTTGGTGTTCCCACAGCCTACCTGAAGTGCTCTTCTCTGAAGCTTTTATGTTGTCGTTGCGGATAAAACGGATAAACTATCTAATCTCTCCTGGTATCGTAGCCTCAAGCCTGTATGTTTACCTTCAGACTTAATCCTTGAAAACAACCGTTTGATACTAGTCTTATAATATATTTATTTTGGTACTTTGCAAAATAATATCATATCGTTATAATATTCCTACTTGACATTCAATTTCAAATAGATTCGCTGGTATTCATCAAACCATTCAATAAACATTTTACACTTTAACTAATATGTATGGCGTACATAAGATCTTATCTCAAATTTGTAACTGTAATTCGGAATTCTCAATATCAAACTAATATTAACTGATAATTATAAGCAATAATTAGTCATCCGAAATACTAATACAAATTTAAAATATCTCCCGAGTAAAAATAAATGCCGCGAACGGGAATTGAACCCGTGCCTTCTGATGTCCGGTCAGGTGCTCTGTACACGTTGACAGATGACAACGAAACAAAAATATGTTTCTGACTCAACTCTCTGCCACTAAGTTGAAATTTTTTGTTTATATTCTGCTAAGGATAGTCTGACAGACGTGCATTTTAGAAATTGTTATTTTAGAAGTAATGAGTTTTTGTTTTTGAATGGTATTTAAAAAAAATATTTAATATGTATTTAAATAATTATTTGGAGGAAATGGTTTAACTCAACTCATTTATAAGAAAATATAAAATATGTTTACGAAATCAACTATTGCCAGAACCATCTTCAAAAAATATTAAAAAACATAAATAACAAAAATATAATCAAATAAATAAATATGTTTTTAGTATAAATATAATTTTGCTTTCGCCTGGCTTAAAATATTGCACTTTAAAATGTCTTTAGGGTAATTTAAAATCAGTTATAAATCTGGTAGAAAATTATCACAAAAAATTGCACTTTAATTTGGAGACTAATGCTTACAGATGTACTTGATATGTGTGTCACCAATTAACATTAAAACTCTTCACACTTTTTTCCCTGACAGGTTAATAAAATGAATATTCTGTTTTTTAGATTTTTGTAAATTATTTACCAATTTCAGTGGAAGGAAGAGAAAAATTAGCCAACTTCAGGCACACATATATGCGAAATATATTTCTGTGGCTTTATTTCTTCAGTATGATGGAATATGAACTTTATATTGATGAAAAAATTCTAAATGCCCAATTATAAAAAAAAAAATTTAACTCTCTTGCTGCCCCGTAGAGAAAAAGAATCGGATCTTTGCGATTATCGTGTTGTGTAAGCACCTACTTGTTTGAAAGCCGATTTCGTACTTTTCGGAGGCTTACCGGAAAGGAGAGGGATGGAAAGGAAATCATTATGGATACGTTCCATTGCTTTTGTAGTAGATTTTTCTCAATATTTAAATGTCTTCCCTTTTAAACGTATTTTACGATAGGAAGAGAGTCACTTTGACATATTTATTTTTTATTCAACCAAAAGAGAACCGAATTTCGGGAAAATTAAGACAGGGGCTCAATATTGGTCGAAGGTGATTTCGTTTGCGTTACTTGGAGATAGAAAACTGGCTGATGTTCCCGGCATTGCCCGGATTTTATACAAGGTTTTTTTAAATCAGACGTAGACAATCATTTTGAACGTCAAATAGAGAAAAATGACAATTTACATACCATGGTCTTACGATACACGTCAACTTTAACTGGTCAAACTACATTAAAATATGTCTAAAAGATTTGTATTGGGGAAATTTTATCAAAAACTCTTCTAGCAATAATATATTATACTGTATTTATAACGCATCAGCGGAATAAATTAAAGGATATAGAGTAATATGGATTAATTTACAAAACGTACTTAAATAAAATATAATAATATAATAAATACAACTCCATTTCCTAAAATTGACATCAGAAAGAAGTTTAGGAATTTAATGTACTCCCCACGCTGGATGAATTCCAGAACATGGAAATAAATAACAACAAAAAACCCGTGAACCACAACTACCCCACAAAGCAGATAGAAGCACAAATGTTTATAAATAATAAATCACAAAATATACACGTAGATACATAGAACAAAGAGGCATAAAATTCCTGAAATGTTTAACGCATTATCTGAAGACATAAAAAAGAAACACTTCTTTGGAAAATAAAACAAAAGTCAGGTCTCTCTACCTCCGTATAACATGAAAACAAATACCCATGCAACCATGAATGAATAATATTAATTAATGTGCATAACTACATACAATAGAAAATAGTACTTAGGAATAAAATTAATTTTTAAATACTGCAATATGCATCACGTAAAATTTTCATTGCTATAACCAAATCTAATTTAAATAACGTGAAATTTTAAACATAATGGAATAAAATGTAAAAATTATAGATTACTCGTACAATAAATCTGAACAATACACAGTTTTGTAAAACCCATGTAAAAATATAACCCATATAAAAAAGGTTGATGTACTTTCCATCCAAAATTCAATAGCTTAACTAAAATTTGCAAATGCCGAACAGTTTTTACCGTTCCATTAATGCATAAACAAAAAACTACTCAAAAGTGTGGTTTAAATATCGCTGGGCAGGTAAAGTCTTCTTAAATATTCTGTAGTGGCGGGAAGCTGGATAAAATTAAAAAAAGAATATAGCCTTAAGCATTTGAAAGTTTAACCCAAGCACCGTTGTTCAATGTTTAGCCTGCAAAAACACGTATCAACCACTTAAGCTTCTATAAAAGCAGGAGTGCTCCATTTCTATTACATTTGCAATGCAACTGGAAACGGAAAACGTAGGCGGAAAACTTTCAGCGGGTAATAAAACCAACTTCCGGTCAACAGGAATTGGCAGGTGAGAACGGAACCAGAAGTTGGAATGACTTAACCATTGCAACTAGATTTTATGCGTCGTTAATCAAGTATACGTATCTCAACTTTTGCTAGCGGAGTTGAAGATGGGATTCAAGATCAGTAAGGAGTGAACTGTTGGCAAGTTCCAGTTTGTTTGTCCCGAAAGTATTCCGATTTTCTTTTACGACTTCATCAATAAATTTATTTAATATATTCCAGAACGTTTTCAATCCAAAACGTCATTACAAAATTATATTATGCCCTTCGAAACGAAATTTAAAATACTATTGACATAAACAAGTTTAAAAACAACCTAAAATTAAAGTTATAAAAATTAGGAAGAAAAGTTATAATACCATCACAGCAAACTACAGCCAGTCTCGAAAAAGGAAACCGTAGTGATAAGGACTATGAATATCATAGGGCCACAGGGCTCGATTCTTGCACCTCTACTTTTCTTACTATACATCAATGATATAACTAAATGTGGCATCTCGGGAAAACTTCAACTTAACGCTGATGATACTGTGATTTACTACCATTGTAAAAATCTGAAGGAACTTGAAGCTTTAATGAATAAAGATTTCGCAAAGCTGGCTAAATGGCTTCGATTAAACAAATTAAGCCTCAATATTAAAAAAACCCATTACCTTACTTTCGGAAAAAAAGATAACATGGGTATGAATATCATTCTTGGAAATGAAAAGCTACAACATGCTCAAGTAACGAAATATTTGGGGTTACTCATAGACTCTAACCTCTCGTGGAACTCCCATGTTGAGAATGTAAAATCCAAAATTTCCCCGATAACCGCTGTACTTTATCGACTCCAAGGTGTGCTCCCCACATTTTTACTGCGTGCAACATATTATGCTATGATCCACTCCCACCTGAGTTATCTAGTTAGTATCTGGGGAACCATTACCAAAAAAAAAGTTCCGAAATACAAGTAATTCAAAATAGAGTCGTACGTAATATATATAATCTGCCATGGGATACACATGTCAAAGATATATACTCACAGACACAAATACTTCCTTTTACAGTCCTGCCAAAGTATAACATCACAACTGCCATTCTACAAATAATTCAACACTCCTCACACACCAACACTAAACCAGTCTTTAATTCTGACATACACCAGCACAAAACACGATCACAAAATCAAATACATTTATCATCATCTACTTACACGACCAAATTTGGAATTAACTCCTTACAATACATTGCACATAAACAATATAACGCATTACCTAGTAATTTAAAACTTCCGGCAACTAACAAAAAAACATTGACAAAAGCTCTTAAAAGATATTTCCTTAGCAGTTTCTTTAATGACTAACACAATCTTTCTCTGGTACTCCATAATAACATCTGCGTTAATTTATTTTAATGTATTTTATTTATTTGCCTTGTCCTTTCTAATGTTGTCTTTCCCGAAATGAGTTTTATAAACTCATTGGGAATAATACATTATTACTTTGTTATCATTATGTAATGTATTATCTTGTAATAAAAAAATAGTATATACATGAATACCTTCTAAAATACATACATATACAGTCGTCTTTGTATAATTCCTGATTTGAAGTAAAATATGTGGTACATAATAAAGTAGGTAAGAATTCAAGTACCAACTTAACAAATGTTGAGATTTCGAGACAAAATGCATCTATCTGCCGAGTTTTACCTCGATAGTATATCAGTGAGTTAATTTTCGCTTCCGATATTCTTTTAATTCTTTCAAGAAAACTAAATCACAATTTAAATGGTAGGTCTAATAAAAAGATGCAGATTCAGCCTTATTAATGTACTTACAATGCAAAACTCAACAAGAGGGTTAAAATATTAAAACGGAACTTCTTTCAAAGAAAGTAAAATTCACTAGAAAAATGGTGACTGTCGGAACTGTAAATATGTAAAATCACTGAGCTTTCATAAATTAGGCACGTAAATTACGTAAGTCTATATTTTGTGTTGTATTCAACTATTTCTACCTTATTAATTCCAAGTGAATGCTGTGAATTTTTATTAACACTCTGTTTTCCAGGCTGTGTAATTTAATAAAACTTTTTATAAATACGAGTAACAAATTTTAACAAACATGTGTAATTATTATTACTCGGTAAAATTTTCAGACAACATTGTTTAGCTTGTGGGGATTAGGTGTTCATATAAGGGCTGTAATTTTAAGGTAATTAATAATAATTGAGAGTGACGGGAAGCGGTTACCGCTGGTAATGTATGAGGGTTCACAATCTACATAACGTGGTAGCTGGTAGCGGTTAGCGGTTCTATTGATTTGTTTGGAGATAGGGTAAATATATCCTTCTAACCAGGTCTCCCCAGATGGTGTTGCGTGAGGTTAGTTATCTGCTTTCACGTATACGTGAGCTTTGCTTAATCATATTTCATTGTGCAAATACTTGATCATATCTTTACGAAAATACATGGTCCAGAGGTGAGGATCTTTTAAATTTATTTTTCAAAATTAGTTAACCATTCTGAAAAAAAGGCTTTATCTGTCTATGGTTACCCAATATTATTCTCACTCCTCTGTTGATCATGCCTATTTCATAGCTTTTCTGGCTCCGAGCACTTGTGTGATGTCAAATAAAATAAAATGAAAACTGCAGCCAATAAAAAGTTGTCAAAAGAAAAAAATGTTATCTTCTGTGAAGATATTTTATCAATGTCCACCAAATATAATATTCCACATCCCAACAGTTCTCAAACCTTGCAGCATCCATTAATTATAATAAAAAAACGTTAATACGTTTTGGAGACCGTAACTTCCCTGCCTAATACCAACGCTCTACGAAGGCAGCGGCGGTTTGAGCTTCTACAGCCGTGCGATTAATTTTCTTTAAATAATATTATTATTGCGTTTGCACAGCTTCGAATAGTTCAACTTTCATAACAAGTTCATTTAATAAAAAAATCAACAGTATATTTTATAATGCACAGCGTACCATTAATACCTATTTTTTATTAATTAAGAATAATTAATTAAGATTAAGATTAATTATTAACATTAAGATAAAGATTAATTATTGATTAATTATATAGTGTCGTGATAACCGCTTGCAACTTAACATAAGCAAATGTCAAATTATGAGGTTTCATCGAATAAAGAATCCAATATTTGTTGATTACTCCATTAAAAATATGTCGTTAGTATCTGTCTCGGAAATAAATTACTTAGGCATTTGGTTTGACACAAAACTTTACTTTATCAAGCATATTGAAATAATAACCAATAAAGCTTTGAAAATGTTGGTATTTATTTTAAGGGTATCTAGTGATTTCAATAATGTAAATACTGTAAAAACATTATATATGTCACTAGTAAGGAGTCATGTAGAAAACAATTCCACTGTTTGGTCCCCAAATTATGAGGTTCATTCACATGCGATTGAAAGAATCCAAAATAAATTTTTAAGATATGTAAATTTTAAAATGGGCATTCTTAGAGAAAACCTAAATTACGATAACGTACTTTGTTCATTAAATTTAATAAAATTATCTGATCGTAGAATTATTTCCGATTTATACTGTTTGTATAAAATTATTAATTCAATGTTTGATACCCCTGATTTATTATATGTAATCTCTTTTCATACTCCAAGCAGGTCGGTTACAAGACAGTACCTACCATATTATTGAAGCAATTCTATATCAACGTCCCAATATCACACTCCTATGCGACGGATTCAAGAGCTAGGAAACAAATACTACGATGATGTTGATATATTTTGTACATCAATTTCAATATATAAGCATACCCTATTGAAGTTTTTTTCATCAAGTAGTGGAATAATTTAATAAAAGTATTTAATTTAATTTGATTAACACATAATTATTTTTTTCAACTGAAACAGAAAAAAATATTTTGGATTTTTTATGTTTTGTCCCTGCATGCTGTGTAGATCAAGTTCAGTGATATTTTGACTTTATAGTTATTTTTCTGCAATTGTTTTAAATAGTCGCCTGCACTATTTTCATGTATAATTTCGTAAATATTGTTTATACATATGTATGTATAATAAATAAATGACTATAAAGTTATAGTCAACCCGAAAAAAAAACAGTTTTTTTACTATACAGTATTTTAAAATCTTTTTCAATAAAAAAAACAATGAAACATTGACCGGTCAGTGGTTGAGTGGGCATAGCGCTTGGGTCTCACCCGAGCGTCGCGTGTTCGATTCCTCGGCTGGCTAAGTCCTCCATCACAACACAAGCAACATTTTCGGCTTTCTGTGGTGGTAGTAGGAGATTTTCAAACATTGTTGGGTTATTCGTAACCCGGGAATGTTTGTCTTTCTTTTTAAAAAAAAAAATAAAAATGTATTGATTGAGGATTGAACCTTTAAACCCAGGAACTGGAGTCGACAACTATACCAACCTTAGGTAGGACTAACATTTATTTCGTATATTAACTGTTGTAATTTCATCCGATTTCGAAAAAAGATCCTTTAAAAAAAATTGAAAACATCCAAATTTTCCGATAAAATATTAGTCATTCATAATATATCGAGAAAACATGTTCTTTTTCTAATAATAATCATGACGGAAAGTGACAATATCAGTATGTCAATATCAATATCAATATTAGTATGAACCGTGTTCCGCCTTCCTCATTAAACATTCGCTTTTAAGTAATACTTCATTAGGAACTCATTCATCCGTTAAAGCAGTCCTTTGAATAGGAAAACAAATAATTTGACCAGATTTTTAATAGGTAAACTTTATTTTATACTAGTAAGTTTCCTCCTTGTACGTGATTGATGCATTGTCATCGATAACGAGTCTATCTATAGAGTTTCTGCTTGATCGGAGTTCGAGAAGTGGATTAATTTCCGCATCCAAGATTTGCATTCATTCATTCATAACTGAAAAAAAGTGAACTTCAAATAGAAATATTTATAAAATGTACATGTTTATAAAATGTACATGCTTATAAAATGTACATGCTTATAAAATGTACATATTTATATAATGTACATGCTTATAAAATGTACATGCTTATAAAATGTACATGTTTATATAATGTAAATGCTTATAAAATGTACATGCTTATAAAATGTACATGCTTATATAATGTACATGCTTTTAAAATGTACATGCTAATAAAAAGTACATGTTTATAAAATGTACATGCTTATAAAATATACATGCTTATAAAATGTACAAGCTTATATAGCTTATAAAATGTACATGTTTATAAAATGTACATGCTTATAAAATATACATGCTTATAAAATGTACAAGCTTATATAGCTTATAAAATGTACATGCTTATAAAATGTACAAGCTTATATAATGTACATGCTTATAATATGTACATGCTTATAAAATGTACATGTTTATAAAATGTAAATGCTTATAAAATGTACATGCTTATAAAATGTACATGCTTATATAATGTACATGCTTTTAAAATGTACATGCTAATAAAAGGTACATTTTTATAAAATGTACATGCTTATAAAATATACATGCTTATAAAATGTACAAGCTTATATAGCTTATAAAATGTACATGCTTATAAAATGTACAAGCTTATATAGCTTATAAAATGTACATGCTTATAAAATGTACAAGCTTATATAATGTACATGCTTATAAAATGTACATGCTTAGAAAATTCGTACGAATTAGAAATATTCTAAAATGAGTTGTTTTTCTTAGTCCTTGAAATACTTTTTTTTTAAGCTTAATCAACCTGGAAGACTGTTATACTCAACTTATGTTATGAGCTATCGAAATAACTTATAGACCAGTCGCGTTAAACTAGTACGTTCAATTTTCGAGCCATGCTTCAGGCTTCAATGAAATCCTCAATAATTGTTCGAATCAAAAAATGCGTAAACAATTAATTACCCTATCCCTAGGGCATCGTTTCGCAACCTTTTTAGTGTGGCGACCACAAATGGTTTTTCTCAAAAATGTTTTCTTCAAAACCAAGCCATTTTTTTTTCTTCAACGTGCCATCACTGGTCACTCTGCTAAGTGACCACCCGACCCCTCACCCCGTCCCTTGTCCAATGCCTACTATTTTTTTGAGTGTTTAAATTGTTTAATTGTTTAAATTGTTTAATTGTTTAAATTGTTTAATTATTAAATTCAAAAGTGTTTAATTTGAGTGTTTAGAGTGTTTAAATTGTCCACAAACAAATAAGCACAAACTCGACAGCCAAAATTCACACATCTTCGGATCTACCGGATCTGCCCTGATGATGGACACTGCAACGCTGTCCGAAACGTCGGCTAAAGAAGGAGTTAGCGCAACACGGCATAACACCCCAAAAACAAACAACAAAAAAAGTTTAAATTGTTGTTACAATGCCATTCACAATTTTTTCTCCAAATAATGTATATATAGCTAACGAACGTAAAATTTTAAAGTTAATTAATAGCCTCTTAAATCCGCATTTCAGTTTGTTTCTCAATATATATTTATCGAAACGCCCACTGACAATTATTTCAGTTAGTAAATTAGTAAAAAGATTCGCTGGAATTTGATAGGAAACATGAGATATTTCCTGCTCAATAAGTAATATCGGAAAACAAAAATAGAATCGTTGTAATAAGGAAAAATATATTCTAGGGTTTAAAATGAACCTACGCCCTTACATACACAGAATCAGCCTTTTATAAAAATAGTTGTCACCTTCCACGAAATATCTATCTTCCATCAATGTGGTTTCTTGGTAGGTTTCTATAGGAATTATAATTATTAAAGTTTAAAATACATTAAAACATATATTTATCTCACTTCTATAGAGGGTAATTCTTCCCAAAAGGCCTACGCCATCTTTAAGGGTTTTGTAATATTACAGTATACATACGTCTTATAAGGTAAATTTTAGCAATAAGACCAGAAACAAGGTCCTGCGCTCCAAAAAGTGATATGTATTATATGTAGTGCGATGAGTGTGCAAAAGATATATCGCGTGAGTGAGAAGGAATTCCTGCATATATTATAAATGTGTATGAATGTAATAAACAACTCTATTACTTAACCTCTACTCTTTTCATTTGAACACCATATTTGGCGCAGAATTGGAGAATCTTAGTTGGTGAACTTTAACAATTAAAAATATCCCGCGAGGAGTAGAAACGATGTACGTTTTAATGAATAATTTAGAAGTAATATTCATATAATGTACTGAGGGTTGACAAGTCTGAAAACCTTTAGCCCTTCTACCCAATTGCTTTTGGAATAAATTTGAATAAAATTTCCCCAGAACAGTGAATGCGATATTCATTTAGGTGGATTCCGATTTAAAGACGATGTAGGCTTTGATTTTAAATATTCATTGAAACGAAAATGAAGTCAAAAGACGAAAGAACATTATCAAATATAAAAGCTTTCAGTTGGTACTAAGGATTAAAATGAAATATTATAAGAATAGAGGAAGCAGCACAGCGATGAATATATTTACGATTATTTCCTACTACTTGTAAAAATATTTTTTTTGCAGTACCTATGTAGATTGAGCAACGCAATGCAGAAAGTATTTAAAAGATTTTTTTTGTAACATCACAAAATAGTGCCAGTATTTTCCAAATACTGACACGGTGATAATGTAAAATTACAATGTTATCATGGCAGCAGGAATTGAGAGATGTAATTAAGAAGAGAAAAGATGAAGAATTTGTGAAATAACCATAAAAATTCCAAACTTATTGATAAATAAAAAAATCACCTTTCGCCACTAAATTGAATTTTAAAACTCTGCCCCCCTAACATGAATTGATTTAATAAGTTTCAATTATCCAACGATTTGTAGTTCCTTAAATCTTCGATAAAATCAAAGGTCTCGGAACACATTAAGTGGATTTGGTCGATCGTAGAGGGCCGTTAATGTCATGACTAAATCATAATATTTATTTATTTAAAACCCTTTGGATTTGATACTATACTGATATGTTCATACTTCAATCAAGGGTAAAGGCGATTAGAAATTAGACCTAAGACAGAAATAATAAAGTTTTTTAATCACAACAACACCTTTGAACAGCACTACGAATTAAAGAAACAAAAAGAGGCATTCAAATATTTATTTATTGACTAAGGGTACCGAATACCATTTTAACTCGATTGTTTGGCATCTCATTTCAATGTTAATTACTTTTTTCAAGATAGTGACCGTATTAGTTTGTATATATTCTGGACAAAATACTTATGGTAAAAAAATAACATGTTATCTGAAAAAATGGTACAGTTTACAAAACAAAACATATAACTCATTACGAAAATATAATCAGCTGGCTCATGGAGAAAATTTATTGTCGCCAAGCGACGGGTTCAGTAAAGATTCTTTTTCCAAAAGTGAAATCGTAATTTTTTTTTTTTTGATATAAAAACACATTATAATAATTTACAAATGTTGATATTTCGAGGCTAATTGCGAAAAAAATTTTTTTTAATGAAAATGCCCGTCTCAATTGAGAAATTATTTATTGTGTTTGAATTGGTGACCATTGGTCATAATTATTCAATAAGTAGGAGAGTATTTAAGTACCTACTTACAAATCTTATCGTTAAGAGAAAAAAACATTTAGAAACCCACCTTTATGGTCGCGAAGTTTACTGTTCACAGAAATATCATTTTTTTATTGCATAATAGAGTCATGATGCTCAAATCCCAGAAATCTAAATGTTTTAAGCGTAATTAAACAACACATTCTCGTTAATTTTTGTTTCCCCATTTCTCTACCTATATGTATATAAATTCAATTGCAGAAGTGACTCGGCATCGCGTCAATGTCGATAAAATTCGTGTTTCATGTTTATTCTTATTACATATGGCAAAGTGAGTGAGAGGATCGCTTTAGACCGGGGTCCCGCTCATATTCTATCATCCCGTCAATTAAATTTTAAGCGCTCGAGCGATTATGGGAGTATTCATGTCATAAAATTTTAACATTGATTTAGAAAACCGGTTGGTTAAATTAAAAAAAAATCGCTTCCTTACATATAGTTTTATATGAGATATGATTATATTGCACCAATTATTTTGTGATCAATTCTTAATTAACTTTGTTTTTCCTTTAGTTAGGCTAGAATTGAGTTCAAAATGTTCTGTATAGTTTATCACTCTATCTAGGGGGTGGGATAAACCCGATCCTGCATTAACCCAGGTAATGAATCCCCCGAAAAAGCTGTCCCACAACCCACCTGCGCCTCCTCCATCGCTGTAAACTGGCCTGAGGTGTGACCATGCGGACTCGGTGCCCTTCCGCCCTGCCTCTGGTGACCCAATGCTCACTATTTTCTCCGGGTCTTCGGGCATTTTTCCCCTCTTTCCCACTACAGTTCGTTGAGGGCCAATCGGGAACCCGGCTAAGTGATGCGGAAACCAGTTTCCACTTGGGGTCTGGCTGATTACCGATTTCATTCTCAATAGGACTGCCTGGTGAAAGAGTTTAAGCTCACTTGGGTACGCGATGATGTAAGTACATTACCGTGTATACTTACGTATTTGTGTTTATATCTCAATTGTTTGTCTTTAAAATTATCACTTGTTACTCTTATTTTTTCAGATCTGTAATATTTGTGGCGTTGAGAGAATAATCCAGAATTGTCTCATTAATAATAAACAGCTTGACCTACTTAGGTATCTACTTGCGAGTTACTACTGACAGTTAAATTGTAAACAAAGCAACCTACCTGCTACAAGCATCTACTTGCCTACCTGCGACAATACGATTGCAAGTCGGTCTGGCACATTACGACAACTCACCAGAAGGTTCGAGCCTATCGCCTATGCATAATGTATGGTTATATGTATTTTTTCTATTATTTTTGTGAACTTGCAATCTTCAAAATATTACTCTTTTATGAACTATGTATGTAAAAGCCCAATGGGCGTATAAGTAAATAAATAAATAATTGAAGGGCCGCCAAAAGTTCCCGAAAGGTCCAGACTGAGCGAGTGTCTCCGATTTAGTTGCAATTCCACCTACCTTCTGTCGCCGCCGGCCGTACAGTATAAATAAGCCCGACTCAGCGAGCAGTCAATCAGTCATCAATCTGCCATCAGTTGACAAATCTCGCGAGTGACGACCGGCGTGTCCCGCGCCCCCGCGAAGGACAATACACCCGGTTTCGCACATACACATCATGGACTCCATCGAGACATCATCTTAGCGCCTTGGCCACCGTCCTTGGCCAGCGCTACACGGATTACAGCGCCCTGGTTCCATCGCCTATGACCAGCGCTTAATCCACGCACCATGACCACCACGAGGACACGCAGCATCCTCACTGGTCAACGCAGCTCCCGCTCAACCGCCTACAAGGTCCACCGTACCTTCGGCCTTCCCGTCAGCACTGGAGTGCATGAAGACCCACGTTGTTCGCCAGTGTCTGACCTTTATCGAGTCCCGGTCACCAGCGCCCGGCGTCGACTCACTGACCCGCGCTTGACCAGCCATCACAGCCAGCGTCCGGAGAATACCACACCAGTCCTACATCAACTCTCATCACGGCAAACTGACTCAAAAATAAACACTGTGACCTTCACCGACCGACTTTCATTTTGTGCCTCTCACCATAGATCCCCAAATATTCATTTTTTATTTTTTATATATTCAATAATATTGTTGTTGGGTTTATAAAAAAACAGTTTTTAAAGTGTTCTGGGGCTCCAGGCTAGAAGTGGCTCCCAAATTCAATTGTTGTTTGTACTTTAAATTTGTAAAGGGTTAGCAGCTTGAAGCAAATTGAAGAATCTGCTACCTCTACATAAGACGGCCAGTTTCTTGAAAGCCAGATCCAGACGGATTTTTATAGAGCCCCGATACTTGAGCCAGTCTGATATACTTACTCTAAGCATTTGGAGTCTATTAGGGAGGGTGCTTCCATCAATATGTACTAGATAGTTATTGATCTCCCTCTTTGCCAAAATCAGACACGCTGATAGTTTATTTAATTTCACTACACCACCGAGGAGATAAACTCAATGAAAGTGTGTTGGGGACGTTGTCTTAAAGTAGGCGCATTTTTTCCTTGGAAATTCTTTCAGAAACCTAAAAAAATGTATTTAGATCTAGGAATCGAATTGTTGATGGCAGTTTTCTTTCAAATCGCTATGGATCATATTTCTAGAAATTTCATGTTCAGTGAATGATTTATGAAAAATCAAAGCTAAATAGAATGCACTTAATTTTTTTTCTTACGTTTTTTCATCACTTTTTAAGATTTTCAGAAGTGTTGTTTTCTATCGTGGTACGAGAACATCCAATGGAACCCAGGAAGTACTATCTTTGATTCTTCTTCACATCAATTTATTTTAATTAAATATAAATACAAAAGTTACTAACTATCAACCATAGCCAAAATGTACTGTGATCATCAAGATCACTGAGTTTAGACAAAGGATCTATTTTCCCATAGTTTGTAGGTATTTGAACACCTATTGGCTAAACAACACTACTGGTTTGTGTAACTCAGTAACGGTCTAATTTCCCTTAATTTATAGGTACTCAACTACCTATCACTCCAATCAACTGCTGTCCTCCTGATACTGGGGCAATCGCTTCTTATAAACTATAAAAAATACACTAAGAAATTGACCTTACTAAGACCATATCCCACCCCCTGCATGGGTCTATATTAGCGTTGCCGTTGTTTAAAAAGCATCCGTGCAATTATATTACTTAGGGCCATAAACTCATACACTTTCTTTTTTAGAGGTGAATGGAATATATTTCGGGAGATTTTAAAAATGGAATAAGAGCTTCGGGAAGTGGGTAGGTAGTTAAGCTTCTTGGTCAATGAAAACGAACCTTAAAGCGATGCACTACGTCGTGTAATATTTTAAATTTAGCCGCTATCAATAACAACCCTTACGTAGATGGCGATAAGGTTTAAATTCCCACTTAACACCATCCGCCTGTTTTGATTTATGCAAGAAAAAAAAATGGCCAAAAAGTACCTTTTATTTTATTTTGTGGATGTTCAGGCATAAATATTAAATTTTTTTCCGATCATTTTATAAATAACTTAATTTGCCGCATTATACAATAAAATTATAACCGAAAATAGGTTCATCAGTAGGAGATTTTGAACTTTAAAGTAGTTTTCATAGGCCTGTACATTATTTTTTTCTTGGCTTATAAAAAGACTTATTTAAAAAAATACTCGATTATTTCAAAAGTCAAAATGTATTCTACTCGCAGTATTTAATTAAAGCATCTGAAACATTTCTAGGCGACCAAATTTTCAAACCAAAAACACATGATTTTGCATTACTACGTATGGCATCGCCTTAAACACTTACGCATTCATTTACAGTGAGCATTTATTTCTAAAATTCATGACAGCTTATTTCATTTTAAGGATTGGACCTTGTTTACAGATGTGTGGGAAATATGTTTTGTTTTTACGATAATACTAAAGTAAAAAAAATGGTGGTAAAATAAATCTTATGAATAAATTATAGTAAGTATTTTCACATTGTGGAATGAAAAAGTGCGTTGATTTATATATTAATAAAAAAAAAAACTCACCACAGGTTAAAAAACTTTTTTAAATATCCGATATATAGCCACTATTTAATGTTTTGGTTAGGTAATTTAAATATCCCGTAAAAACAGAAACAATCTACTCTATAGTGGGTTAAATACAATAGACACCAACTTCCATCTTGGCTTCACCTGAGACATAAATTGAAATCTCGATTGAAATCAAATTTAGGGCCACAGGGTATTCTTGTATACAGATGTTCAGCTTAACAATTATAGATAAACCGGAAATTTTTTTACAAAACCAATCACTAAATACAGTAGTTCAAACCAAAATTACAGCTGGGCACTACGTTTATAGTTCGCAACTCTAAACGTACTGCCCACATTCACTGTAAACTAAATAAGTGTTACAAAGTATCCTTAGTGGCTTACCATCACAGGGTGACCATACTGATATAGAGTAGAGGTATAACATGAAAAATTATTATCAAAAAAATAATAATATTTAAATGAAAATAAAAATGTGTAAATTCTAACAGGTAAGTAATAAAACGTCAATAATAAAGTAAATAATTACACGTAAATTTCAGTATTATTATAATGAAGGAATTAAGTTCATAATATTAAGTAAAAAATAAAAGTATGTAATTTATGTACATAAAAAAATTATAATTATTGCTTGCTGAAATTCATTCCATCGAAATATAAATTCCAGACATTAGCAGTTGTGCACATTTCATAACGCCAGAGTTCAAGGTTGGAGAGTATTAACTCCTCCTTCATTACACTGATTTTCTGCTACTTCGTTAAGATCTTAATTTTAACCTGAAAGTGTACATAACTGCAATCATAAAGTTGATGCACCAATAACCCATTATCTCTTTAACGACCCCTGCACCGTCATCGTCGACCATAAAAGTATAATAATGGTGAGAACGGTGAAGGTAAAATATTAATATCTTCCTCGGAAATCTTACAACATCGTCCGAGTAGCCTGTCTATGTCAGTAAGGTATTGATTATATAACATTTGTTTTTCCTACAAGCAACGTGCGAAGAAAAGGTTAACACCTTTTTTTAAATAATTTAATATGCCACAATAAACGAGAATACACTAGTGTTTCAGGATAACTTTCAAACAAAAAATATTCATACAGCTTGTTTTCCGTTTCGCGTAGAGCTACGAATTTGAATAATGTTTGTAACAGATTTAATCAAATTTGATTTCCAAGGATTTTGGATTCATATCCGCTGTAAAAAAATATTAACCGATGTGGTAATAATTTAGAGAGTGAGCTAGAATTAGAAAAAACAGTTCAAAATTTTAACCTTATTTACATGTAAAAAATATTTAAAATTGTTATCTACCAGTCAATCAGTGAGAAATAGTTAGGATGCAGGCGAATTCTCAAGTTATTGTTTAAGAAAATTATCTTTTAATTACTGTCTGTATCTGTGTTTTCTCCTTAAATAAATAAAAAAAAAAAAAAAAAAAAAAAAAAAAAAAAAAAAAAAAAAAAAAACATGTTCTTGAAATTCGTTAAAACTATACGGCAGGACCGTCTAGAAAACAGATTCTCAAACTTATTTCGACCACCGCTTTCAGATGAAAAACAAATCTAGTGCCCCATATTTTTTTACTTACCTTTTTACATTACGATCTGTTGCGTATCTTAAAAACAGGTATCGCAAATTTAATTTTTCAACGAGCATTATTATATAAATAGGATGTAAAGGGTGTGATCTATGTCCTTAAACTTGATTAGCCCTAATACGGCACGAACTGAAGGTGGCTAATCCGATGTAGTCTAACATAAAAACTTTGAGGAACCAATGACGGTGATAGAAAATATATAATTCCATTATTAGTGTTATACTTTATTTAAAAGACAAATTGTTAAAATAGTTAAGACAAATTGCAGTTATTGTAAAGGGTTTTCCAATAAGAGGTGTTATTTTGAAAGGCCCGCTATTTCGGTAGATCTTACTTTTGAAGCTGTCATTTTTTAACATTCGACAAGAAGAAACTACGCCATTCATAAAAATGGAACGATACACGCTTCAACAATGCATTTAAATTATTAAAATTCACTTGAGTGAATCAAATACAAATCATTTTGAGTGATGAGGCCCATTTCCATCTCGGTGGCTTCATCAACAATCAAAATTGTCGCATCTGGGGCTCGGAAAACCCAAGAGTTATTGTTGAAAAGCCTCTTTATCTTCGAAGTGTGACTGTTTGGTGCGGTTTATGATCCGGCGGAGTCATTGGACCTTATTTTTTCAAAAAATGAGGCTGGAGCAACAGTTACGGTGAATGGATTGCGCTAACGAGAGATGATTTTTTATGGCCGGAATTGGATGGTATTGATCTGGACAACGTTTATTTTCATCAAAACGGCGCTACGTGCCCCACAAGCAACGAAACCATTGATATTTTACGATTCAATATCAAAATAACACCTCTTATTGGAAAACCTTGTAGAATACATTTTGAATGTAAAATTATTGCAGTTATGTAATTAAAATCATTCCCAGCTGTACATTAATAATCTAAATTCAAGATGATTGCATCCATATAAGTAGGCAGAGAAAGATTTTAAAAAGATAAAATAAATACATAATATTATTTTATTTTATTGAAGTATAATTTTAAAACCTTTCGCAGAAAATTTATCAAATTAAATAAATATATATGAAGTTAGTTGCACACGCCCTACTTTGCCTAATAAAACATTCGATAATAATTTATTTTTATTACACTCACATGTAAAATACTAATACCGATAATAACTTAAAAAATGCTAATACCGATAATAACTTAAAAATACTAATACCGATAGTAACTTAAAAAATACTAATACCGATAATAACTTAAAAATACTAATACCGATAGTAAATTTCCTCAATTAAGATTTGCACATAATTTGGGAATACTTAAAACATAAAACAGAGGGAATAAGAACATTTTAAATATTGTTTTTCAAAGATTGTTTTAAATTATCAAGATAAATACCACATTCTTTTATAAACTTGAATATTTTCATCAAATTTTAGTAGCACGATTATCCTTAATAGTAGGTTTATATTGTAAACAGCACTACACATATACATACATGCCGTTGATTGAAGCACTAAAATTAAACTAAAAAGCAGCACAAAATTGTAATTTCTCATTACTTCAACTTTGGTGACTCGCTGTTCCTCCTGGCTTAGAACTAATTATAATACAATACTTAGAATTAGTTACGATATAACCATCTCTCTCTTAACGGGTTCCAATAATAGATTTGGTAATACCGTTTTTTGAGCTGGCTTGTTCTACTCGGACATGGTCTTCTGTGGAGCGGTACAGAAAAAAACAGTTTCCTGGAAAGTACTAGAAGATCCTCGATTCTGAGCACAGAACTCGTGGTTTTAATATCTGGTGAGCTGCAATCTTGGAATAAACATATTTAAAAAAGGAATGACGCAATTCTTTCCAAAATTGAAATTATTTTTAATTCTATTATATATATCATGCGAAATTATCAATACCGATGAGTTATCAGTTATAACTCATCTAAACCACATCTTAACATCAACTCAGAACGTTGGTGGTAAAATTGTATTAATTGGAGGCAAAAAAGTGGAACCAATTTTTCGCCTTGTGTCTCATCGAAATGGGATAGAATTTTTGACAAATCAGTTTTAATTTTGAAAACGGAAATTAAAATAATTCAATGTTAAAAATTCTATTTTAAAGATTGGTACTTTATATAATTCTCTAAAAAAGCATTTCCAATTTTGAAAATGAAACTTAAATTCGAAGCCAGAGTTTTAGAGTTTATTGTACCAGAGTAACAGACAGAGTCAAATCCGAAATTAGTATTTTTAATAAAGATCCCAATAGCTAATAACTTTTCAAACTTTGCTTTCATTACATTAATCAATATTGGGGGATCTTGGTCCACCGGCTCTATGATATTACGACTTTATATACTTTTTGCTATTATTATAATTGTTATAATGGCTGTGCCACTGTTATAATAAGGTTTCAGAATTAATAATATAATGATACTCGGCACATTAAAGATTAGTTTTATTTTTTAACCGTGCACAAAGATTACGAATGCACACTGTCTAGTTTTCTTGATGGGATGTGAGGGAGAGAGATAAAGCTAATACATGGACTTTTATACTGCTATAGAAAATCTGGCTCGCTCTACCCGGACAAAGATCAACTGATTTTCTTGTCCCACTTATACTAATCTTTGTAAAACAGATTCCAGAATATAAAAAAATATTGTTAAAACTATTGAGTAGTTAAAGATGACCTTTTATATCATGCATCATGTTTTTCAGTCATTACGTTATTTATTACATTAGCAATAGAGTTTTGAAACGTCTCTTTATGTTTAGAAAAAAATAACACGAGATGAAAAATTATTGTAACGTATTTTTTAAAATGTCATATTTACACAAAGAAGTAATATATTTTGAAGGATGGGGTGTAAGTATTAAGTATGTTAAATAAGTGACACAGTAAAATAATCCTAAACCAAGAAAGGTCTGTGGCGTTTTTAATCCCAGACCACAGCGGGTGATTACTTCGCAAAACGGGCCATTTCCTAACAACTTCCGAAGCTGAATATTTACGAAAAATCTGCATTTATAATTATTACATTTAAATATCTCGCGATAATGAAACAAGAAACCATCATCCATTGGTAATGAAAGCACCAGACGGTTAAAAATACTGATTGACTGAATTTAAGAATGAAGGTTTTTTTAAATAAGGAAACCAACATTTTATTTACTAGAAAATCACAACTAAATAATTTTTTGTTTTGCTTCGTTTTAATCTATGTTAATCTCAGAACAATATCTCTGTTGCGATATCAATTTTAAAAAATCGCTTGAAAATTTTCAGAATAGGAAGATGAAATTATTGTAAAACAAACCAAATGCATTGGTCCTGAGCTGTAACAAAAAATAATAGAATTCTATTATCTTTGACTGTAACAGATGCATTGTAAAGTCTTCAAGGTATAATATGTGAAAACTGTACGTAATGACAACTGAAATTCTCTTTAGAATTCATAGAAGTTAAAAATTCACTTGCCATTGCATAAAACATCAAAAACAACGCGTTGATATTTTACCGGGGAATAACTTATTGAAAAAAACATCGAAAAGTAATATTTAATCATTGAAGTTAATAAACAACTCTCAAACGAAAAAACGTTCCGAGAATCGACCGAAACTTTTTCTGCTTTTTTTTAACTTAAAATGGTCTGTAAGATTTTTTTTAACTCACAATGGTCTTAAATGGATGCCGTATTATCTATTAGTTGATATATTAAAGTGTTGAAACCTCGGACAAGACGAACTGGTAAAATGGCCATCATTCCCCTACAGATTAAATTTAGTTTTCATAAAAACAACCAAATTTAATTCATTTTTATAATATTGAAAATGTTGTGTGATATTAATTTAGAATTTTATTTCATTTTTAAAATTCCCAAAAGGTGAGAATCTCACAGAATTTTTGCGGGTTTATATTATATTCTTGGTTTTTTTGATTAAAATAATAACTCGGTAAATATTACGCAACAGTCGTTCTAGCAGTAAACTTTAAAATAACACAGAACATTCGCAAAAAACTTTATTAAAGCCGGCGGAAGGCTCAAATATACATTTTATATTAACAATTTACAATAAAACCAATGAACAGAAATATATTTGCAACATGCGGCAATTTTTATTAACGAGGAACAGCAGTAACAGCACTTAATCAATAGCACACAATTTGATTCTTAATACTAATAAAAAACGTTTTTATAGGACAGTAGTATCCGTTGTAATGAAAACGTATACCTCGTTGTTATTTAATTTCCTGTTTTCTACTTTTGAAAAATACTTACTAATCAATTGTGTCACATGTGTGTTAATCTTATAATACTCGTATAAGTTTTTACACAGTTCAGTATCGTCGTTAGTGTTGATTATACAGAAAATATATAGATTCCAATAATCGTTCGTTCTTTTGGTAGTTTGTCCATAGGCCGCTAGCAAACATAATAGTTTTTTGAGCAATTACCGCACAAGAGTCCCAACAGCTCCCAACCGCCTGGATGCAATGAGACTATAGCATCCCCTTTTGAGATATGTTGTGAGGCTGAAAGTAGAAGGGATAGGAAGGGGAGGGGAAAAAGGATGATGGGGGGGGGGGTATCTGGCTATTCAGATCTGGTAACAAAAAACGGCTAAAGCAGTTTTTTCAATTCCGAAAATTGGTCTTACGCCAGGGCGATAATCAGAATATTTTCCACTCAGATTGTCAAACTTTAAATTTTTGATTTGAGTACCTACCTGCCCAGGAGTACCTACTTCACTCAATTTCACACACAACATTTTTTTGTTACTGTTTTGATTTTGAAATGTTTGAATATGTAGAATTTTTATATGGGTGAATGTGTATAAATATTATATTGCCCATAGGTAATCCAGTAAAGGTTGACTAAATATGGCAGGTAACAGTGTATTAAAAAACGTAAATTTAAATCCAATAAACAACCCAATATAGATTTACTAAGTAAATAATATCCTGTTCTGTGGAATATGAAAAATATTTATGAACCACAAATAATAATATTAATAAATTTATGCTTGAAGTCAGTAGTTACTCTGTTTATCTTATGTATTCATAGCAACCCCGACAGTGGTTGTAGAGTTACACACGCATTACATATTTACCAGACCGTAAAATACGGCTTTGTGGAGACCAATCTGGCATATTTTTTATCAGAGTACCTACCTCATCCCACTAAGCATTTATTTTTCATTATAAATCTCAATTTTCAGAAGAGATATAAATCATTCTTTTTTGCTTACATAAACAGAAAAGAAAGGGGTTCAAGGGTTAACGAAAACAAAAATCCCAATTTTGTCTTTGGGAATTTTTAATTGTCGTATAATAAATCATTCGGCAAACTTTTTAGGGAATAAATACACAGACCGGAAAATTAGATTTGTTGCCATTGTTTCCTAATGTCTTTCGGTTCTGATGAACCGTGCAAAAAATAATTACAAAACTCTTCTCTTTGCTCAAAGAAGAGTCAACACTGCTGGCTTCTTGGCTTGAGCTTAATTAATACTATTTTTTGTCGTTTTGTCTTTCACCGTTAGCGAATAGATCACATTAATCATGGAAAGGATTGGCACAGGACATTGAAAATTTATAGTAATAATATTGAAACCGCTCAAAAAAAAAATTGTGTTTGCGCAATATATAGGGGATTGTTAGGTATGCATCCACAGGCTTAATGGACAAGTGTAATGTCAATAAAAAATCCTGTAAATGTCTTACCTACCCTTTTACCCATCCCAAAATGTCACCATAATAAAATGATTGTTTATTTATTTAATATCAACGGTATAAATATACCATTGATATTAAATAAATATAATATTAAATAATATTAAATTGTTGCGACACACTTATGATTGTTGTTCGTAGTGATTGTTGCGACACACGTAAAATCGGACAAGTGGCGTCAGTTGCTCATCAGAGTTCGTAGTGATAACTAATATCAGATAGGGCGATTATATATTTGTGAAGTGAATTCATCCAAAACTTCTGGAGAAGTTTGGTAATCATCAACGGGTGATTCCATCTTTCCTGCATTCCAATCTGGGCTTATATCGTGCTCCAGAAGCCCAGATTTATACCTTGACTATTGCACTGTCCATCGGGTTTTGTCGGATGCATAAATCGTCCCATAACCTAGCATTCGGTGTAGTTTGGGACTGGTCCTTTGAGCGTGTGGCATAGGGCTTTGCTCTGCACCACCTTAAAAAATATAAATATTCGAAAAATAAGGAATATTTTTATATAGGTTCAAAATAAGGAATAATTATTTAGGAATAATATTCCTTATTTTTAAATAAACATGTAAAATAACCAGTAAAAAACCCAACTTACAAGAAAATTAAGTAAATACACATAAATACTTGTACCATTTAATCAAAACCACGTAAACACCTCAGCACAGGTTCTCCTAGTGAGGTGTTCATGAAACATATAATATTATCCACCACAGTGTCACCACTCAAACCTACCTTACACCCAGCATAAAACAAACACCATATTAACAACAGCTCTAAATATAATATATGTATTATTTACAAATGTAAATAATTTGGTAGACACTGTAAAGTATCTATAGAAATAAATAAAAAAATTTTATACAGGTTTCACTTCCTTGCCATTTCTGAACAACGCATTGAAAAATAGAGAACAAACAAATCGGCTTGACTTATTTTCAGATATTTTAAATTCTGGAAAAATAAGGCAGTTGCGTTGACACTTATACTTTAACACCCGATTTAAAAAATCTTATTTCACGATCTTAGAGCTCATTGTTAAAGAGATTTGACTGATTCTTAGAACCAGATCTCTGATTTTTTGATAAAAATAATGTTGCATAGAAAATTTTCTGTTGCGAATAATAAAATATATAGTTAATAAATTATTTACAGTAAATAAAACAAATTATTGATGAGAACCAATTTTCACCAAGGGTTATACTATTATGTAAAGTGTTTTTTAAAAATGCGAATGGTTTCATCCTTTCTCATGTGACTTTTAACAATGTTACGAAGCAAAAATTTTCACAATAATAACCAATTTGAAATACCCAATCACGTTTCTGTACTCCTGTATGTTCTAGTCGGCACTTTTTAAAAATTATTTTGTATATTATGTAAAATTATCACTGCGGAAATTGACAAAAATTACCCTGTGACATTTTTGTTCTCCTGGTATTTTATTTCTGTCGACATTTATGCTCAACAGACCTAAGAAAAATCACGGATTATTTCAGACTAACGACAATTTTAAAAATTGCTTTTAAAAAAATTTCCCATTGAAAATATAAAATTATAGATAGGTACTTTATCGCTTTTCTGAATTTTTAAACAAACAATTAAATTTTTGGTAAAATGACACTTAAATTCAAAGCAAATCAGAGTTCTAGGGTTCATTGAACTGGGTTACAGGCAGAAAACTGAAATTAGTACCACAATTTTCAGATTTTCTCTTTTTAATCTCTTAGTTAATATTTACGAATCGAATTATATTATGGAAAGAAGATACAGAAGCCGTAGAGTTTTAGAAATAAAATGTTTTAATCGAAGATACCATAATCTGTGATATTGTAAGGAACCAATATGTCTATGTTTGTATAATAGTTATCGAGAAGACTTATCGCCTAGAAGTGTAACTGACAGTTGCGGTCGATAGTTCCATCTGATCCATAGATTCCCAAATTGTTTATTATTTTAAATATTACAATATAATTTTCCACAAAAAAAACCTTAAAACTATAGTTAATAAAACGATTTAGGAATAAATAAACACTGAATGGAAAAACTTTAACTCATCAAGCAAACAAAAAAATCATTAAAATTTGTTGGAACAACACAAATTAATATTTGTGGTCGAGGTAAGGCTTTAAGACTAGGAAGCCAAAAGTCGCGGGTTAAAATCCAGATACTCTCAGTGTCACCCTGGTGTAAGACCACCATTCAGAATTGAAACGTTGTTTGAAATGGCTTAAGCTGTGTTTGGTGACCAGATCTGAATGGCCAAGTACTCCCGCACCTCATCTTCCCCAGCTCCTTCCCCTCCTCATTACCTTCAGCCTTAAAACATATCCCAATTGGGGATGCCATATACTCACTGACTCCAGATGGTTGGGAGCAGTTGGGACTCATATAAAAAAATCATTAGTCATCTCTCGATAGCGCAATCCATTCACCGTAACTGTTGCTCCAGCCTCATTTTTGAAAAAGTAAGGTCCGATGACTCCGCCCGACAGTAAACCACACCAAACAGTCACACATTGAGGATAAAAAGGCTTTTCAACAATAACTCTTGGGCTCTAGCTATAACTAAAGGTTGAATAGCTATTGTTTATTATAACCACTTGTACTTACATTGAAATAACGATCCCTAGTACGTTTCGCCTTTATTGATAAGATAAGAGTAACTAGTGTCATTGATCCCTTTGACACTGGTGCTCAGTCGGGATACACGCGGTTTTTTCACATGAGAACTGATCGTTTATATGACTCTCGCTTGAGTTTGAGTTGATAAAAAGATTTTACGGCCTAGGTGTTTCTACTAAAACAATTTCCCTAAAGGCATATGACGTCTTTAAGGATGCTGTGTAAAGGGTATTTTAAATTAAGGAAAGAAATTCTGGGAAGGAAAAAGGTACGAGGGATAGGCAGGACTCAGGGGGTCAGTGTGTCCAGCCACGATGGACTTGTGAATCTATTCACTGCTGAATCTATCACAGAGCCATGTTCACCCCAAAAAAATGTCCACACAGCATCTCAAAAGATAACATAAACCAATGAATTATTATTTTTAAAGAGTTGATTAACAAAAAATAGAAAAAAAATGTTAGGCTAGGGATTTAAAGGGATATTATACCCAACTAGCTGACGTGTATCCGGTGTTGCTAAGGGTTACATAAGAGATAAACATGTACAATTTGTCTTTTTGAGATATACAATTCCATGGTACATTATTTTGATGTATCTTCTAAGGTTTAGCTAGCGTTAGCAATGTAAGCGCCCGAAAATATTTTTCTTCGACTTATTTACGAAACATTGACTTTTCTTTACTCTTTATAAATATATACATTTTTTTTAAAGTCGGAGGCGGTTTACTTACGTTCCCCGCGAGCACTTAGGCCATATGCCCATTGTACTATCTCCCATTTTACCTCATTCCCTTGCCAGTAACCCGGTCCCTTTTATGAAGTTCACCAGGGCTGTCATTGGATATGTGGCGATGTCTTCTGGTTCCACACTGTGTCTTCCCAGGTATCTGAGCCTTATTCCCAGCAGAGCGGGACATTGGCACTATAGGTGAATTAGAGTCTTCTTCCTCCTCTTCACATTTCCAACAAATGTTGGTGTTTTCCACTCCCAACAGTTGCATGTGTCTCCTGAGATAGCAATGTCCCGTTAATAGTCCTACCAGTTCCTTCAGTGAGTTTCTGTCCATATCGAGTAGTTGCCTGGTTCGGTTAGGGTCCGGTCCGTTTATGAGTACTTTAGATTGCCTCATTCCGGGTGCCTTCTTCCATTCCTTCCAGTGGTGGGATTTGACTTTGACTTTGACTTGCCACACCAAACTACATATCTTGATATGTAGTTTGGTGTGGCAAGCTGATACTCCTACGGCCGGCTCGGATCCCGCAAGTGGTGCTTTCGCCCCTTTCCTTGCTAGTTCGCCAGCCCGCTCGTTGCCCTCAATACCTTTATGTTACCCTCAATACCTTTGACGGCCGGCATAGTCCAGTGGTAACGCATTGGACTGCCATTCCGAAGGTCACGGGTTCGAACCCGGCGTGCGCAAATAAATTTTATTTGATTAATTTGTGTTATTTCACAATTAATTAATTAAAATAATATATAGTATATTTGCGGCACGTTCCAGAGTGGAAGATACTACCAGTATCGCCCTGGTGTAAGACCACCATTCAGAATTGAAACGTTGCTCCAAATGGCTTTAGCCGTGTTTAGTGACTAGATCTGAATAGCCAGGTACTTTCCCACCTTCCTCTTTCCCTTCCCCACTTACCTTAAGCCTCACAACATCCCCCAATTGGGGATGCCATAGTCTCACTGGCTCCAGACGGGAGCAGTTGGGACTCTTGTGAGGTATTCACTATAAAAATAAAAAAAATGTCCTGGTACCCAGAGCAGGGTTACTTTATTGATGGTCGCCAGTTCAATAAGGATAGTCCTGCATTCCATCACCAGTCTGGAGTCGCATCGGTTACTTTCTAGTGCCATTAAGGCCGCCTGGCTATCCGAACATATATTTATGTTCTTATTTTTGTACCCGATACTCATATTCTCCTGTGCGCAGGCTAAGATGGCTTTCATCTCAGCTTGAAACACAGTGCAGTGCATTCCTAGAGGTATACTGAGTTCCCTCTTAGATCCCTGTAGACAGACCCCGGCCCCTGTTCCTTCCTCCATCTTGGACCCGTCTGTGAATCAGATTAGTTCCTGTTTGGAGTTTGGACCTGGGACCGTGCTTCATAAATATAATTGGCAAGAAATATATATAAAACTTTCAGAAAAAAAATTCTAAATGATACTGAAAACTTTTTCAAAATCCGTTGCGTAGTTTAGGAGAAGTAAGCGCGCACACACACAGACGCGGATAACGAGGTTAGTTTATACTTTTTAGAGATATTAACAACTACAAAATTGTTGTATGACGTAGTTGGTAGCTTTATTTATTTGATAATATAACATGTCTGATTCGTTTGATATATGGCGTTCCTGTCCGACCGTAGATTAATTTCCCACGGGGTCAATGTGCGCTTGTTTCGGATATTTTACAGAGATTAAACGTAGGTATATAATATACAAGGGTGGCTACGAGTTTTCCAAGTCCCAGTGGATTGAAAAGTTAGTTTGGTAAAGCTCCTAATTTATCACGAGTTCCTTTGGTCAATAGCAGCCGAGCCAGAAGAGGATTGGATCCGTAAAATGCCGAAAATTTCCCAGTAGCTTCGACATATTATTTAAAGGTTTAAATTCAGTGAATTCATAATTTGTACCCGGCTAATTTAATTCCATTTCAAGCAGGGCGCTTGATCATAAATTAAAAATTCTGTTTTTCTTTAAATCTACCTCTCAATGTCAGTTAATATGTTAATTGAAGCGAGTAATCATTGCGAATCCATATGATATGCGATGTATTAAATGTGGAAAACGATATATGAGGTTTATTACATTATTTTTAACGAAAATAAAGCTGGAGACGAGCTCGTAGGTCGGAGGTACTTAACTCGGTCTAGCGCAAATAAATAATGAGCAGTTTTATTGGAATACGTTTTGGAGATTATATACATCAATGTAATACATCATTGAATAATAAATTTAAACGAAATATGAAATAAAATAAGGCAAAGAAAAATAAAAAAAAGGTAACGGTGTCAACTGGGAATCGAACCGAGGATCAACTTTATCCGAGAAACTAACTAGGTTACAAATAAATTTTTTAGAACTTTGTAATTATTTAAAAAGATATCAGCCAAAAATATGGGAAAAATAGTTGAAGATAATATTATTAATTCTGAATTTGAAATATGAGATCGACGACAATTATGTAAAATAATTGAAACACGTTGTAATTTGGTCCCAATGGCCGAGTGGTTAGAGGTATTGTCCCGGTAAGACAGAGATCTTGGGTTCGATTCCCAGTTGAGACCGTTGCTTTTTTATTTTTCTATGTCTTGAACTATTTCATGTTTCGATTAGATTTATTAGTATTATCTTCTCCTTCAATGATAAATAATTAACGCATTATGTATGATTGCTCACAAAAAGGAAAATTTATTTGATATAAATAACCATTCCCTATCCGAATCATTACTTCAGTGACTTTGCGAGAGTTAGTATTGATATTCTATATACACATTGTATCACAATGATCCAAATACTTTTACCTGCGATTCCTGAGCATATTAATAAATATCGATGACAATATGCTGGCAGATGATATTTAAATAAAAAAAAGGTTATTTTATCACACGTCACCACTGAACACACTGCCACATGTCGCAACGAATCACGTCATACGCAATCTTTCTCGTTTGTTCCGTGCTGCTGGAACGAGACGGAGTAAGAATCACGTGATGCGTAGATTAAACCCAGTGGCGACGTGTGACGGAAAAATATTTTTTGATTATAATTGAAAAAAATTTTGTCGAACAATAAAAAAGTATCTTCATTTTTTATCCCAAAATGTATTTATTACAGTCTTTCGGGTACGTGCTGATACACCATGTATGTGTATGTGGAATTGCCACAGTTTCATTTACTTCCAGAAGTTGAAATCATTAATACAAATAATACATTTCACAGATAAAATAATGTATTAGGCTCGTACCTTCTTCACTCTATCGAGAATGAATTAATTTATATGCGAATCTTTCCAAAAATAGTCTTCCGAAAAAAATATCTAATGTTATTATTGTGAGGTTATCATAAATATCTCCTGCAAAAACAAGTTTGTTCTGTAATCTACTATAACAACTATCGTACTGCTATGGTTAGTTTTAAACATTATTAACCTCGTGAAAATAAAAATAAAATAGTTCTTATGTACCTAAATTATTTATTGGGCGACAGCCGTTTTGCTCTTCAAAGGCATATTGAAATTACGGTACGGCCATTTTGAAATGATTTCCAATTTAAACAATGAAGGGGATAGTTATGAACATAATTAAAAATCAAACATAAGTAATCATGAAAAAAGGATTTCTACAAATTAAATATATAAACCCAAAAGTGTTAAAATGTTCTTGTTATTACAGCTTTTTGGCGATATCGATATAAAATCTACCTTTCTTATGATTTATAAAGCGATACTGTCAGGTCCCACCAAAATGTTTTCTTTGAAAAATTATTTATAAATACTGTAAGCCACCTAGAAAAGACAAAAGAATATTGTCAAAAATATAATAAGCCTTTAGCTTTCGTCAATATTATGTCAAGCACGATAAATAATTCAGCGGTTAAGTTGTACTCAAGATCGTTCACAATTTCATTTCCACTTTTCGAGCAATTTTTTTTCGAGTTTTTCGATCAATCCTGTCACGATTTGAAACATCCAGTTTTTTTCTGATACACGACAAATAAGTAAGTTTACATATAAACAAAATTTGTAGGGATGATCTTTTCAGGATATAACAGTAAGCATTTGGCAGATTTTTTAGTTAATTAAATAAACGTTTTAGAAATATACAGTTTTATGAAAAATAATTAAATTAATGAAATAATACTTGGCTACCAATGTTGATATTATTTAAGAATGACATAACACAATATTATATCTACAATAAATACAAGATATAATATTGTTTAATTATTGAAGACAACATTAGCGATTCTTAAACGAAAATCTGAAACAGAAAAAGAGAGGGTCACATCTAGGACTCGAATACAGGACCCTTGCCTTACCGGGGCACCGCTCTACCAACTGAGCTAATAGGACCCTATCTCCTTCGGTCATATTTAACTGTATCATACTTCCAAGAAGAACTACCGACATTGCCTTCAATTTTCTTACCGCACATTTTTATTTGCAACTACCTTTATGTATGATCGCAAGATTCAATCCGAACTAAACGCAATCTAGACAGCGTCTTTAGATGTATAGTAAAATAAAAATAAGATATGTAACAATTTGAGGATTTACTCACTAAGTTATTCCAAAAAATAAATATAATATTGTGTTATTGCATTTCCATTACATTACAATACAAGATGTAAAAATAATTTTCATGATTTATTTACATACGCCATAACCACTAAATGTGTTTCCCAACTGCTCCCAACCGTCTGAGCCAGTAAGACAATGGCATCCTTAATTGTTGTGAGGTTGAAGATAGTGGGGAGGGGTAAGAGACGGGATAGCGGAAAGTGGGATATACCCGACTATTCACATCAAAAGCCACTTCAAGCAACGTTTAAATTCTGAATTGTGGATTCTAAATGTGGTTGCATTAACTCTACACAGGAGGCCATGAGGATAGTCGTTTCCCTCGGGGCCTATGTCACTTTTGGGGTTGCTGTGATCAGTGTATCCAAATGTTTATTTATTTATTTATTAACGCCGATTATAGCAGCTTTTACAAAAGAATAACAATTGTTATACTTATTATAAATACAGAATATACATAGATAAAAAAATATAAATATAAAATATATAAAAGAGAACAATAGAAATAGTTATTATAAATACAATACAACAATATGTATATATAAATATATAAACAATTCATTTACAATAAATCCCGGATAAATTAATACTTTAAAACTGTATTTGGTTATAGTCAATCAGAGAAGCGCTGACATCAGTTTTAATTAAGTAGTGTTTGTATGAGGTTAAACTAGCAATGTTTATAGATTCATCCAAAACATATTTATTACCAAGTACATGTAGGCGATTCATTATGGAATTGAGTTAAGCGTTAGATCCTGTATTGTTGCAATGATAGGGTAATTTGAAACGAACTGATCGACTAGGTACATGGAAACATATTAACGAAAGAAGTTCAGGGGAGTTCAACAGGTTGGTAACGATTTTAAATAAATAAAATAGGTCAAAACAAATTCTTCTTTCTTTGAATGTATCGAGTCCCAATAATTGTAACAGAGAGGGGTAATTAATGTTTTCGATGAATATTCCCAATTTAAAATTAATATAACGTAAAAATTTATGTTGGACTCGCTCAAGGGAATTCTCATGTACACTGTAGTAAGGACTCCAAATGGTGGTGTTAAATTCTAGTTGGCTTCTAACACGTGAAGTGTAAAGTAATTTGACAGTTTTTAAATTTTTAAAATCCTTTGAAATCCGTAAGACAAATCCTAACATTTGCATTGCTTTACTGGTTATATTATTAATATGTTTAATGAATGTTAATTTAGTGTCAAAGGTTATACCAAGGTTTCTTTTTTCATCAACAGATAATAAGGTGTGATTATTGAGAAAGTAGGTGAACAACAATGGGTTTTTTTTTCTGTGGAATCTCATAAGTTTACATTAAGACAATTAACATTTTTTTACATTAAGTGTTAATTTGTTTATAAGACACCAATCGTTAAAGCTATTAATATTAAATTGAAGTGTTAGACAGTCCTCGATATTGTCAATAATTCTTTATGTGAGGAACAAATGAATATACCCTTCCCACTGAGCAGGCGATGGTTTGAGAAACCATTTGGTGAGGTCTAAGGGTCTTTCCAAACCAGCTTCTACCGATCTGACACGCCACGCAGCAATTGGGCAGGCTCATCCTGCTAAATCAGCAAACTAGCGAACCTGTGGCAGAGGTATTTGTTATCCAATTTATGGATCCAGGGGCGGTGGTACACAAACATGCCTTCTAAATTTAAGCAGATGTCTGGTTTGTTCTGATTCAAAGTCTTCATTTATAATGATTTCAATAAGTGAAACCAACTGCCACGCAACTGATGGGCAGGCGCATTCTGAACACATCTCACCCGGTAAAACCTGGAACCCCTGCTAAAGGTATCCTACAAGGTTCACACCTGAGACCTTTATTATTTATCCTATTCATCAATGACGTTACCAGCATTTTCTACAATGTCGAAGTTTTACTTTTTGCTGATATGAAGTCGTTTAGGGTCATTAATGATGTGTACGACTGCATAATCTTGCAAGAGAACCTTAACAACTTTTCAAATGGTGTTATAAATAAACTGTAACTAAATATTAACAAATGCCAAGTTATGAGGTTCCACAAAATCAAACACCCAATAATGTAAAATTATTCATTGTGTAATGTCGACTTAATCTCTGTAATCGAAATACTTGACCTAGGCATATTGTTTGATCAGAAACTCTGCTTTGTATCTCACATAACTTCTATCGCTAACAGGGCAATGAAAATGTAAGGTTTTATAGTAAGAATTTCCAAAGATTTTTAAAATAATTAATAATTCTGTTTACATCTCTCGTTAGAAGTATTCTAGAATACAACTCTACAATTTGGTCACCTGTCTTTAATAATCACATTAATATCATTGAAAGAGTCCAAATTAAAAATTAAACAATAACTTTGTAAACATCACTTATAAGTGATGTTTACAAAGCTATTGTTTAATTTTAAATTATAATGTCACATCACAAAGTAACCGCTTCATATGAAGAAATATAAATTATCAGTTTGAAAGCCCTGACATATTAATGTTGATTCAATTTCATGTACCTACCATTAGATCAAGGTCCTCTAGTATGTATAATTGTGACAATTATACCACAGTCTCGGGATATAACTCTGTTATAAATAGATTGCACACACTTGGGCAGATACCTTTAATATTCCCCTTTAAAAGTATAAAACAACACATTTTAACGCCACTTAATTTAATGAGGTCAGTACATAACAGGCTATTGTCATTGCTTCTTTCTTTACTGTTCTGCGATGCCGGAGAACTTACATGGATAGCAGATGATTAAACCCGCAACGCATTTGTCAACTCAGCTACTAAATAAGCTGCTTGGCAGTGATCTCCGTACACCTAAATAAATTAAAAAAATGTTTATTTTTTCAGGTGCCTACACTATTTTTGATCGTTGTTAGTTGTTCGAATCGTTTACATGTTAATATTAATGTTCAGTCGACCTTCCAAATTAGCTTTGAAACCTGTCATAGCAAGCTGTTAATCGGCATCGGAACTGATTGCACAGCTACGAGACGGCTTAGTAATTGGGCCGAATATGATAAGGGACAGTCTTACCTCAAGTCGTTCTTGGATGATTCCCCTAACTAACCTGTTGAGCTTTTTGTAAGACGGAAGTTTCAAAATTCAGGGACAGAGCATTTAAAGTATTAGTGTTACATTCATGGAATAATCACGACATTGTGTTCCGAGTTCTCAACTAACTTATTAGTACCTACTCAAAATAAAGCTATTAAATTTTCCTCAAAGCTTAATTTGAAATAAATATAAATTTATACTATAGTTGGAGTGAATACAGTTTCCATTAAAAACCTTGAAATTGAATTGAAATCAAATATTACAACTGTATTTTAAAAAATATATGTAATTCATTAAATGGTGCAAAATCATTGTAGCTTTTATTTTTCTGAAAACTAACAAGCTTTCTTAATGAAGTTAATCTCCGTGTGACCTTACCTTGAAATTCAATAATAATATTTTATCTAAAATGAGCACTGCTTTAACTTATCGAAGAAGGTCATACTGTATTTCATTGGTGGCTCTAATAACATATTTTTACATTAGCTTGACACAAGAGGCCTTGAGGAAAAATATTCTTTTAGAGCCTTCGTCGTCTTGGGGATCCTGTGTGGAGGGTTTTTTTAGGGAAAGGAAGGAGATCAAGTTCTGGGAAGGAAAAGGCATGAGGGGTGAGGGGTGAATGCATTCCTCCCACTGCGGTGTAAGGCGATGAGTCGAGAGAGAGTCCGGCTTAAGAGGTAAAAAGTTCTCCCTCAACCAGTCTCTCCCGATCAGTGAGAAAACGCATCCGCCGTCATAATCTAGACAAACCTCATCCCATGAACCCGGGCACCTCTGCTAAGTTACCAAACGTATTGAACCACTTGGGGTGATCTATGGCAGGGGAATTAGTTATCGAATAAATTCTTCCCGGGGCGGCGGTACCCATGGCATGGCGGTAGTTGATCTGGAATGGAATTAACGTTTTAAAAAGGTGGGCAGCTCACTGCGAGTATGATGGTAGTTGTGGGAGTTAAGTCGACTATAGCCTAGAGCAGTATCTCGGATAGTCTTCTCGTGAGATTTTCTTATGGTCAATTATTTAGTATAACGTAGAATCAACTAATTTACTTATTTGCCCAATGTACAGCAGACTTGGGCAAAACAATGTATCACGATTATTCATTTCCCAAACAAATCGTGCAAACATGCTCAAGATGCTTTTAAACTACATTTTAAAGATATTATCCTATCTGGTTCGGCATTGAGAGATATTAATTAGTGAAATATATGGTCCTAAACATATCTTTAAAGATGATCATTTGCCGACATTAAGAGAATCATCTATCTGTGATTGAGAGAAAAGCGTTCTTCTGTCACCCAGAAATCATTGTGATAGTACATGGCTTTCCAATAAGAGGTGTTATTTTGATATTTAATCGTAAAAGATCAATGGTTTCGTCGCTTGTGTGGCACGTAGTGCCGTTTTGTTGAAAACAAACGTTGTCCAAATTAATACCATCTAATCCCGGCCATAAAAAATCATTAATCATCTCTCGATAGCGATCCATTCACCGTAACTGTTGCTCCAGCCTCATTTTAAAAAAAGTAAGGCCAATGACTCCGCTGGATCATAAACCTCACCAAACAGTCACACGTTGAGAATAAGGAGGCTTTTCAACAATAATTCTTGGGTTTTCCGAGCCCCAGATGCGACAATTTTGCTTGTTACGAAGTCACCGAGGTGGAAATAGGCCTCACCACTCAAGATGATTTGCATTTGATTCACTAAAGTGAATTTTAATAATTTCAGTGCGTTGTTAAAGCGTGTATTGTTCCATTTTTATAAAAAACGTAGTTTTTACTTGTCAAATTTAAAAAAATGACAGCTTCAAAAGAAGCATCTACCGAAATAGCGGGCTATTTAAAATAACACCTCTTATTGAAAAAACCTGTAGATTAGAAATAACAAAAATGATATTTGGGTTACGGGAGGGTAGGCACGAACGCTCAATCCAAAGGGAAAGTATATTAAAACTGTAAAACCACAATTTTTACGAAAATTTTAGCAATAATGCGTGAACTCAAAATGAAACGAGTGATTTAAAAAAAAAAAATCAGGCATCAAAAATGAAATACTAGAGATACATATATCAGCTATGATTAGAGATTTTTACGGCCAAAAGTATAATAGTGATTTATTTTTATGTATTATGTGGTGTTGTGCTACCTCCTTCTTTAGCCAACGTTTCGGACATCATTACAATGTCAATCATCAGGGCAGATCTGTGGCAGCATCATGGCAGCTGAAGGCAACACGGCATAATACTCCAAAAATAAATCACTTGAATACTTACACAGATGTTAGAAACCAAAAATTTCGCCCGTATAATTTTAGCGTGAAGTAAGAATTTTGTATTTTTTTCCAAACTTTAGGTCCAGTGCTCAACTGAAAATAAAGCGTGAGATAGTTAAAAAAAATATTTTTCATTGAGTAACGTGCAAATACACAACTCTTAAGCCTTAGATATATACTAGAGTTCGATACTCGATAAATCGACTTTTTCACCCCAGTCTAATGTAGATACGCCCTAGAACGTATTTGTTGTTATTTTAGTATAAAAAAATCCTAGCTGATGTGTACTCAGCGTTGCTTGGGGTTCTAGTGTACCTGAAAACAGTGTCTATTTTTAAAGTGGATATTATATTATTCTAAAAAAAATACTTTTCATAAATTTTCATTTCACTTGATCGTGCCATGTCTTCCTCGGACGTCTCCGACTTTTACCAATCATACTGTATACAACATTGTGGAGATAATGCCTTCCATAATAATAAGTCGTCTTCGGGCGCCTCCAACTTCTTCCACCATTCAAACCACCCTTTTAAAAACACCAAGAATACTACGTATAGACACTAATAAGAACAAAATTTGAAATATTTAGCGAAATCGGTCCAGCAGTTGAGTCTAGGGGACAAACAAAGAAACATGTTTTGTAATTGATAATAATAATAATTATTATAAAATGGGGGCCTCAGCACGGGTAAACAACCCAGTGAGGCCAACATTACTGAATTAAAATATGAAATATTGTAAAATAATGTATCAACAATAAAAAAAAAAATAAAAAAAAATATATATAGATTTTTTCTTTTTTCTTTATTCATAAAATATATTTGGATACAGGTTTTTTACATGCTTTTCGACTACCACACTAGACACATGTCCGTATTATGGTAGTCGAAATTTGTGTTTAATTATATAAATGTAATACATGATTCATTCAGTTGTAAAATAGATATAGGTTAAAAAGGTTTAACTAAAAATAAGAAAGGGATGAAAATAAAGATAAATTAATGAATTATTTTAAAAAGAAATTTTAAACACAATTGAAATGAAAAAAAATAATAATAAAGCAAATGAACTTACAATAAATACACATAAATTATGATGAGCCACAAAGTGAATGCTTTTTATAGTTACGCAAATGAACTTTATTTGAGAATAACTTAAAATAAGAATATTTTTATTTCTATTATCGATATATCGATAGATTATGAATAAATACGGCTTTTTTTAAAATTTAAAATTAAAGGCATTAAAATTATATAAAAAATAAGTCCGCCTCTGGAAAAAGATGCTAGAAGGCGTTATGTGGCTTGTTTCACCTTAGCTGGAGCTTTAATAACGCGATGTCAGGGATTTGATGGTTATGTTTGGAAGCTGACGGGAGCTTTTAAGAAGAAAACCGTGTTAACGTACATTTACTGGGTATGATATTGTTTAAACGACTTTACTTTATTTCGACAAGGTGATGTGACTTTTGGAAGAGTTTAAATTACTAAGTCTACGTACCGAAATAAAGTTAATAATTGTAAGAGGTTTTAGCACCTATATACATATATGAGACGAAGATGGCAGCAGTTCATTTTCAAGGATATTAAATACGTAGTTTTATAACAACGGGATAATAAACAAGTTTCTGGAGCTAAGTTTTATTTAGCCGAGGACTTCAGATATAATAATCACCAGCTGTTATATTACCCGACGTTGCTCGGCGCCAGGGATGGTGTGGAGTAAAGTTTTGGGGTGAATTATATCAAACTGAGTGTAATATCTTAAGGCGGACGTAAAAATTACTTACTGTAAAATATTTATATTTTCAATTTTCGACCTAATTGCGCCATCTCTTGAGCCGGCTAGTATATTTTTTATAGTTTGACCGAGGACTGAACCTTTCTCCCCAGGGACTTGCTCTTAAACTGCTGTGTTTTAAAATTTATTTTACAACTTTAAAAAAAATTGACAGGTGATTGCGACTACTAAACTTTAAATTTACAACATTGGAAAAAAGAAGACAATTTGCGGACTTAATATGTTTATATAAAATTATTCACGATAAACTTCTTACCACTAATTGTCTGAGCAATATTCATATTAAAGTCCCTAGTAGACATAATTTAAGGAGCCAAAATATATTCCATATTGAAATATTTAATAACAATATTGCATATTTTAATCCACTATCTAGAATGTGTCGTATGTACAATACAGTTGAATGCGACCTTATAGATATATTTGCAAACAGTCTCGCATATTTTAAAAAACAGATTAACAATCTTCTACCATGATATGTTATAGAGAACAATTAAGAGATATAATAACTTTATTATTTTCTTTACTTTTCTTCCTTATCCTTTCTCTGTACATTTACTATATTTTATATTTCATATTAAATATTCATGTTTTACATTTCTTTTTAATTATTACTATATGTGTATTTTTTTTCTTTCACTACTAGCATCTCCGCCTAATATCAACTAAACCTTGTTTACGCATGCTGTGAACATTTTTAATTGGGGTGTTAATATCTGTGCACATTCCCACCCAAATAATATAAATGTAATAATTGTTAACACTCTGTAAATGTTTCAAACAATAAATAAAAATAATAAAAAATTGCTTTAACCTTCCTCCCCAGGGACTAGAATCAACCGTTTCAACAATGAGCTAAATCCCGATTAGGTGGAACTGACATTTATTTCGTATATTAACTGCTGTTATGTAATCCAATTTCAGAGAAATGCTTCTATGTCTGCTTGTGTTTGCCTAATTTCCACTATAATACGAGTATACTGATAGAATGGTCAACTCACGTCAAGAACTTGATTTTTTTGGTATAGTCAGAATGTTTTTTGTCGCTCACTACGCAATTAAAGATATTTTGTATCACTTTAGTTTTAGCAAGGTTTTGACTTGACTTGACACTTCTATTTCATTTCTATTTTCTTATGTTTTCCCTGTCTGACCCTGCTTTTATATACCATCCTTTACTCTTGCATTGTACATTGTCCCAAATCTCGTGTCGCTTTGTAATATATTGGACATAAGTCCGTTAATTAATTAAAAATAAATAAATAAATAATAATAGAATGCACTGTCATCGACAACGAGTCTATTTGCAGAGTTTTGTCAGGATGGAATGTCGGGAAAGGGGTTATCTTCCACTTCCAAGATTCGCATTCATTCATTAATGAAAATAAAATATTTTTAAAAAAGCAACCCACAAAAAACATAGTTTTTTTACAAATTTTTTAAAACATAAGATTTGAACGAGAATTGAACTTTCCTACCCAGGATCTGGAGTTGACAACTACCACCTCTCCTAATGCCTATCGGAGACCGATATATTTATTTCGCATATTAACTGCTGTAAAGTCATGCAATTTCAAAAGAATGCGAATATGTCTTGTGTGTACAGAATACATAAATGTCATTGACAACAAGTCTATTTGCTGAGTTTCAGCTTGATCGGATGTCGGGAAGTGGGTTAATTTCCGCTTCCAAGTTATGTATTCATTTATTACAAAAAACAAAATTTAAATCTAAATAGACATGCTTAAAAAGTGCCTGTCATAAGTAATATCTTTGAGCCGTACTTTAAACGACTAATAGTAATCTCTAGGTTCAAGAAGTCCTGGAAATACGACTACACGCATTTTTTCCTCCTATACAACATATTACCGGTATATCGCCGTTCCAATTCAAGGCATTACAGTCGTTACATTGCATTGTCAGTCCGCCTATTGAAAATATGTCATGCCCGGTATAATCCAATATACTGTCATTGTGCATTTTGGAAAAATATTCGAGTTCAGCAACCTCCTAACCCATCTTACACCAATACAGAACCATATCAGCCGAGAACTCTAGAATTTATAAAACATCCATACATATATATAACGTACATCAAAATTTGTATTATAATAGTACAGCGTTTTCCGCCTTGTATAGTTGTAAAGAATTACATAAGCAATTAAGTTTTGGTTGGCAAGAAAATCTGTTAAAAAATTTTCCATTACAACTTTGTACTACAATGTATGGTATTATGTACAATATATACGTAAGCGTTGATGTTAAGCTCGGCTTGGTTGAAATGTTGAGCTAAGCACGGCTTGGAAAATAATCCGTATATAGGTCGTAAGTCTAGATATCGGAAACATTACACGTATTGTCTATGATTTTAATAAAGTGACGTTTTTGATTTTTGTTTTTCAAAATCAAACTACTGTCTACGTGGATGGTTGATTTACGCTCTGTAAAGTCATCGCGAGATCGCAATCATTAAAAAAAAATTTTTGGTGGGTGTAATTTACTAGTTGATTTTTGATAAAGTTCCCCACTTCAATCAACATGGTGCTATATGCGAGGATACTTAATTTTAAAAGTGTTTGTTTTGATGGAGTCAATGCACTATTTGATCTCCTTTTATTATATAGAATTGTTCATTTAAGGTTGGACTGCCCTGACACTATACATTTGTTAACTTTACATATTCCTCCAAAATATATTAGACGGAATATTTTATTCTACAACAATATCTTCGCTACGAATTCTGTGTTAGAAAGTATACATAGATTGGGCAATGAACTAAGTGATGTCGCTGACATATTTAATTTAAACTTCAATACATTTAAAGCCAAATTAGTCCACCATTTTTAAATGTAAATAATTTATGAGAAATCATGATATTTTATTTCGATTTTCTATTGTTTGTTTTATACTGTTGTTAAAAATGAAATTTGTAATTGTTATGTACTTAAAATCCAAATAGGGCGTCAATAAATAAATAAATAAATTTACAGCACAGTGTGATGGTAGTAGGAGATTTTGATATATTGTCTGTTTATTAGTAACCTGTTAGTCTTTCTTTAAAAAAAAAAATGAAAATTTGACCAGATTTTTAGCAATATTTTATGTCAGTAAGTTTTCTTTGTGTATATTACGTTTTTGAACTCGCTCCGTGCGTCGTGTCGTAATTTGTTGTATTGCTATTAAACAGCTTTAAAAAATAAGTTTAAAGCTTTTTGCCACTAAAATCTAGAACACAAGGGATGAGGAGCATCCGAAGCATGTGTAGAAGGACCGTGCCCTATAGTTAGTCATTTCTAATGGCTTCGTTTAGAACTTGCATATTTATTGAATTGCCTACAGCCTCACAGTACCTGAGAAGTTATTAAGGACAACCCTGCTCAAAATTGAATTCGTTTGAAAATTTAAATATAACATGATATAAATATATGGTAGAGATGTAAAAGTTTTATTATTTTATTATTCAGAAAATTTAAGAAAATTAGGAAAATGTAATAATTTTTTTTAATTATTTTTTTGGTAAACTAATGTTTTAAGACAAGGTTTTTTATGCATAGCACAAAGGGTAACAATTATTTTACAAGCAATAATTATTCGCCTGAAACACTCATCCACATTGAAAAATTTCCTGATTAAAGATACATGACGCCAACGGGACTCGAACCCGTGTCCCTTCGATTTCCGGTCGACAGCTCTGACCACTGAGCTATGGCGGCTTATCTCTTACCCGCGAAATGATTCAATATATATTATACTAGTGTTTCATTCAACAATTACTGCTTGTTAAATTTTTTTTTTAATCTTTTTATGTAAACGCGATGAGATTTGCTTTGTTCGAATAATTATAATATATAACATGATATGGAATATGTAACTACTTATGTGGATCCAGTAGTTACGTAATTAATAGTTACGTTGACCTCCGTGGTCGAGGAGTAAAGCTCTTGACTAGCAAGCCGAAGGTCGCGGGTTCAAATCCTAGCTTAATTTTATTTGTGTTATTTCACAGTCAAATCATTTCAATAATATGAGGTATAGATGCGGCACGTTCCAGAGTGAATTATACTCTCGGTACCACCCTGGTTTAAAACAACATACAGAATTGAAACGTTGCTTGAATTGGCTTTATTCGATTTTGGTGACCAGATCTGAATAGCCAGGTACCCACCATTCTCTTCCTAATCTCCTTCCTCATCTCCTTCGCTACCTCCGGCCTCAAAAAATACCCCGTTTGAGTATGCCATAGTCTCAGATCCATATGGTTGGGATCAGTTAGGACTGTGTGGTATTCACATAAAAAAAATCCCGCATATATATTTCATTAGCGATTGTACTAATTATTGTACTTGTTCTTTTAGAGAATTACTGGATGATCAAATGAACTATTAATGATGGGTAAAATATATAATATTGAGATTTTGGTATAAAATGTACGAGTATACTCTTTATTGTCCCACTGTGGAAAAATATTCGAGTTCAGCACAATAAGTATCAGTTGCAATAAGGAAGATATATATATTTATAAAAAACGAGATAACAAAGAGACACACCTTTTTTTTCGATTGGCATAATCATGATGTCTCTTTCATACTTTAAGACATCTTTTCATTACACAGGAAAATTACACTCACAGAAATGGGACAAATATTACAAGATTTAAATATTGAATAAGACTGCAATTTTTTTCATGTGAATATCGCACAATAGTCAGAACTGTCTGGAACCATGGCAGGGTTACTGAGACTATGGCATCTCCAATTGGGGTATGTTGTGAGGCTGAATTTAGTTAGGAAGGGAGGGGGGATTAAGGAAGGTGGTGGAGTACCTGGCTATTCAGACCAGGTAACCAGACACGGCTAAAGCCATTTCAACCAATGTTTGAAATCTGAGTGGTAGTCATACACCAGGGCGATACTGACAGTATCTTCCACTCTGGAACATGCCGCAAGTATACTTTATATTATTTTGAAATAAAATAAATACAATTTACTTCCACACGCCGGGATTTGAACCCGCAACGTTCGGATTGCTAGTCGAGAGCCTTATCTCTCCATCACGGAGGCCGTCAAATCTACTATCGACTTTGGTAAATAATTTTTAGTATTTTTTGTAAAATCCAGATATAGTAAGGCATGATACTCGTAGATGTGAAAGCCTTTCTCTGAGAATGTAACTGGATATTTATTTTCCCAAAGCAAGGATAAGACTGTATTGTTGTGTCTCGAAGTGATCTTTACTAGGAATAGGGAATGGTTCGATTCCTGCAAGCTTTCCAGCAGAATTCTGAGAGTAAAGATTAGTAAAGCTTCTGCTGCTCGTTGATGCCCAGTCCGACGCCTTCTGATATCATACCAGAAGGTGAAATGCGGGTAGATCGGATTTCATTACAAAGTCGGACGTAAAGAATAGTGGGAAGAAGTAATATTGGGTTACTGAGATTATTAAGTCAGTCCACAGTCGCACAGTGGATCGTCTAGAACAAGCCAGCATGACAAAATTATTTTCATTTCTTTTATGTCATATTAAATGCTCATTTATTAAGTGTCATAATAAAAAGGATTAACGCTGGTTTGTTAATAACATGTAGCGTCATTAATGATTTTTGAAGGCACTTAAATTTCTTAGTCCAACCGTTTCCTCAATTATCATTTTTTTCTCTTCTTTCTCCAGTCCTCTGTAGTAACTCAAATTTCCCGTCCAACGCTAGACAATTTGTTTTTTCCTGGTTTCCCAGAATGTTCGCTTCATTTCAAATTCATATCGTTTCCTCACTTTTCCTGATCTCTCAGTCGTTAAGATTATGCGTTTTGACATTGATATCTGTACATCTTTTCTATTTCGATTCATCTGTCATCAGATACTGTCATTTATTTCCATGTAATTTAAAAAAAATTGTAGAATACATGTTCTGAGTGCATTTTGAATGAGGTATTATTATAATTATATAGTTGTAAATCGTGAAAAAGTGGGTGAATCCATTACAAAATTTTAAACCACAGCACTGCACAAATAAAAATATGTTGTTGATTGAAGGACTAAAACCAAAGTAAAAGGCAGTTCGAAATTGGAATGTCTCATCACCTCAACGTTGGTGACTAGCCGTTCCTTCTGGGCCTCGATTCTAGACGAAGTCATTCCATTTGAATAACGAGTGGTTTGACCTAGTCGTTGATCGAGTGGAATGACTTTTGACGTTTGGCGTATGTAATTATGTATCCTCGGCGAGACTCAAGAATAAGAATACTTTTTGACGGCTATTGCGAGCGGCCTGGATTGGAGAATCGATACCCGGGGTTGTGACTAATTATGTAATACATAGAAGTTTTTCTATCGAACTATCCCTTGACGTGTTTCACTAATCGATTTTGTATTATCGAGTATGCCTTTTGTCGAACTCGCTTGTTCTTCTATGAGCCGTGTAGATAGTGATGCTTTTATTTTTTCTAAGTATATTGTGAGCGCATCTACGAATCCGAAGTAAGGTCAATTTTTAATTACATCCGTAGAAATTGGTCAAACATTTTCAAATACTGTAATTCTATCCTGAACAGAAAAATATTTGAATTGGTCTGTCAGAGAAGATCACAAATTTGAGATTCATGTAAGTATAAAAGGTCACGGAGGCAGTTTTTCTATTTTGTGACATACGTCAAAAGATAGTTGCTGAACTGTCTGTAAGTAATGTTGAACATGTTGAGGGGCAATGCAGAATCGTTAAGGAGTTTAATCGCTTGGTTGATTGGCGCGTTCTAACAGACAAAAAAAGTGTATGGAATCTCCCACAAGTATACTGGTTAGGCACGTATAAGTTAACCTTTTTCAATATTAGTGGAATAAGATATATAACCTAGGTAAATAGATATATAACCTAGGTAAACTTTTAATTAACTCAAAAGATAAAGAAAATAATTTAAGCCATTCTGGCATCTATAAACTTAAATGTAAAGATTGCGAAGCATTTTACATTGGTAAAACTGCAAGAAATGTTCAAACGCGGGTAGTTGAGCACTTGAGATGCTTAAACAACGTAGGTTTTTCGGAATTTGCAACACATTTAATAGATAAAGATCACTCATTTGATAAGCCTTCAGGTATAGAAGTATTACATAGAAACGGAATAGGTCTACGCCTCAACAATTTAGAAGCACTCGAGATAAAAAATCCCTTAAAGTCAATTAAATCAATTTATTAAATAAACAATTAGATTTAACAAACAGCCCCATTTTAAATATATTTCCATTTCCTGCACCTATGTTTACCCCCTCTCTCCTACCTAAGTCTCCCACCAAAGTTGATGTTCTCTCTCCCTCTTCCAGCTTAACTATAAGTACCCATACACCTCTGTAATTAATTTAATATGTTTTTATTAACCCTGATGAAGGTTCGGGTTGAACTGAAACCGGTTGGTTATAAATATATACAATAAAGTGGTATTCAAACAAAGTAATTTTATTTTAATTATTATAATTATGTATACCCACAAAGTGTTTGCTACAAGTGAAAAATGAATAAGATATAGTTCAAGGGGTTAGTTTAATAAAATTTTTGCCTAAAAATATTTTTCGGCGTTAGGTGTTGGAATCGAGCATTCCTGTTAAGATAAAAGATGGATACGGGAATAGATAGTGCGTATATTACTTTTTATATATAGGTAACATCATTGTAATTTTTCTATTTATAGGATATGGTTTTGCTCAGAAAGGGTCCAAATAATGGAGCTATCGTATATTCCAGGATTCTGTGAACAAGGGTTTCATAAATCCAGACCAAGCATCAAAAGTAACGAATGTGAAATAATATCTGATAGTATTATTATCATAATGACTGTTCAGTTTAGGATTGTTGCAATCGATAGTGGCACCCTCTGTTATTTTTAAAAAGAACCACAAAAAAATTCAAACCGCGGCAGTGGTTTTTTAATATTCTTGCTTTTGGTTTTTATATAATCTCCTAGTTTTTATTTTTGAACAATCAGCTTTAGCGAGTTACTTTAATGTCAAGTGATGGTGTACTGAAATGTGTATCTTCACTTGTGAAAACATTTAGTTTTTCTTAAATTTTTACTCTAGATCTTCGGAAAATTTGTGATGTAAAGTGTTGTATGAATAACAGAAATCCTTCGCCTTAGAATTTTGAAATCTATCGTCCATAATATGGAGTTTAAGTACCATGGGGAGCTAACATTTTTTTATACGAGAAATATTATACAAAAAAAAATACACATGGAATTCAAGCCAATAATTACAGTAAGACTTGGAGATGATCTTATTTTTTTAATGTTATCCAGTTTTATTTGTAGAACTCGATTTTTGTTTTAAGTTTCTCTTTTATGTATTCAATAATATTATTATGCAATTGACAAAATACAGTTTATTTATTAAAAAGTTCTGCTGTATAGTTATAATTATGCTTGACAGCTGTTTTGCCTTCTGTCTATAAATTAAACTTTGATAGTGAAGGCGAAACAGCTGTTAAGCGTTAAAATAATTATTCTCGTAAAAAAATTGTTCATTTAATAATAATATTACAGAAATTATTGTTGAAGAAAAATTTAAAAAAATATAAATTTAAATTGCTTTTTTTAATATTTGAACAACCGACCAATACGAACAGGAAAAGTTGAATAGTTTTTGAGAGCCTTTTTTTCATGACTTTAAAACGTTTAAATGTTAAAACGATTAAAACTTTTCGACAGCATTTAAAAAAAATTATTAATAGTAGTTTTCCAATGAAAATTTTAAATCTGACACTAATTAAAACTATTTGTTGAAAACGCTTCAAAGTGTATGTCATTCTCTCAATAAAGCCTTGTCTTAAGTCTTTACCATCTAAAGTACCAGATTTATTCTTTTGCAATTTAATAATAATACAAGCATCTTTCAACAACTTTCGGTACGATACCCGAAGCAATTTTTCAACAACCGATCACAAACGTTCCTAACATAAATAAACTAGTTTTACTGTTCCTCGAAGTCCTAGTTTTTCGAAAACTATTTTATGGAACATTTTATAAAATGAAGATGGAACAAATAAGAAAGCTCGTTTCTTGTTTTAAAATAGCTAAATGGACATTTCAAAACAACAAAGCACTTGAAAGAAATGAAAAATTATTTCGTTGACCTGGAAATTTTAGACACAAAAAGTTGTGCATTTTCATTAAATACGTTGTTGAACAAAAAAATCATTTTGCGAGAAACACGTGCTTTATATTATTTAAAGAGCAATTGCAATTTATAGAGCAGTGCACAATGGAGTGCTGTTACCTACCCTGACATACACATGGAAGCGATGCATGGATCTGTCAAAGAAAGGGTGAAAGTAGACTGAATGCTGCAGAAATGAGATTCCTGAGGCCTATGTGCGATAAAACCATGCATGATCGTATGAGTAATGTGGAGATCCGCAAACAGTGCAAGGCTCATGTAAGCGTAATGAGTAAAATTAAGGAAGGGACTCTTAGATGGTTTGGGCATGTAGAGTGAATGAGCGAAGAAAGGAGTGTAAGGAGAATATATGACGCAAATATGAATGGTAGCAGCAGTCTAGGACGCCCGAGGAAGACGTGGCACGATCAAGTGAGTCAGATACTTGAGTCGACCCATGTCAAGAGTCAGAATAATAAAAAAAGAAAGTATGTTTGAGACGATGTATGAATGTGAATGAGGCAAGGAGTGTACGCCAAAACCAAATTGTTTGGCGGTAAGTCCTCTCTGCCTACTAACGGCGTAATGGTTAGTTAGTGATAGAGCAATTGAAGAAATAATTTTTCAACGGTATAGAATACATCTTGGCCTTTGAAAAAATCGATTATTTTTTAGATAATTCTTTTTATAAGCCCAGAAAAAATAATGTATAAGGCCTATGAAAACTGCTTTAAAGTTCAAAATCTCCTACTTATAAACCCATTTTCGGTTATGATTTTATTGTATAGTGTGGCAAATTAAGTTATTTGTAAAATGATCGAAAAAAAAAATATTTGAATCTGAACATCCACAAAATAAAATAAAAGGTAGTTTTGGCCATGTTTTTTTCTTGCATAAATCAAAACAGGCGGATGGTGTTAAGCGGGAATTTAAACCTTATCGCCATCTACGTAAGGGTTGTTGTTGATAGCGGCTCAATTTAAAATATTACACGACGTAGTGCATCGCCTTAATGATTGTTTGTAAATTGCAGTTATCCTCCGATTGCTATCGATCTAAATCGCTATCGTGAAAAAATTGTTACACCCAATATATATAGACAAAGAGACAAGAAATGTACAACTATTGTTTAGTTGACAGGGTATACTTAAAATTAAAGGACTTACAGGGTTCCTTAATATTATGGATAACAGTAGTGCACACTGCACAGTGACAGCACTCACTTTACGGAAAACAAACGTTTGATATTCTTCTAATATCAAATAAGTATGCCGAATGCTGGAATATTATGTACAAGTAATATTTAACAAACTAAAACAGAATTTGGGAATGAGAAACATAGTTAAAAACAAAAAAAGGTGGATTATAAAAGATAAAGGTGAGTAGGAATCTGGTGGTTAGTGTGTCCAGGAGTAGCGGACGATTGAAATCAAGCTGCAGTGAAAGGGAATATGTGGGGAGAGTCTTGCTGAAGAGGTAAAAATATCTCCCTCAACTAGTCTCCGTCTCACCACACAGTAGGTGGGCAGACGTATCCGCCGTCAAGACCTAGACAATCCTCACCACATGAACCTGAGCACCCCTGCTAAGTCACCAAACGTAGCGAACTACTTGGTGTGACCTATGGCAGATATGTTCGTTATCCAACAAATGGTTTCCGGCGTGGCGGTACACATACCCGCCTAATATTTTTTTTTTTTTTTTTTTTTCTTTAAAAAGAAAGACAAACATTCCCAGGTTACGAATAACCCAACAATGTTTGAAAATCTCCTACTACCACATTATTATACAATCATTATAACGATGTATAATATTTGGCTAATTAATATGGCGCCGTTTTTGTGAAAAATCATTTCAATATTGTGATGTTTTGAACATCCACATAAATAAACGATAAATAATAAACGAACGTGCTCTAAAATTTTTTTGTTTGGGCTAACAGATGGGATTTGTTGACAGACGGGCTAGAAGTGCCATGTTCCCACGGGAAAGGAGCAGAGATCGATGAAACAGTCGAGTCTTGAACTTAGATACGTTCACAGCTCCGAGAAATAAATACAAATCAAAAGTGTTGTGTGAAATTAGAGTTAATTAGTGAATTCAGATGGTGTAAGAAAGCTTTGTTGGTTTTTGAATTAAAGTGAAAGATTATTGAACCAGTGTTTGTGTGAAGTGAAAGTGGTTCGACTCAGTGAGAAAATAATAATAATAATGATTTCGTTAAAACAGAGTGAACGTATATGAAGGCAGCAAGTTTTAATCGGTCTAGGGAGAAATTGATTTGGCGAGATCTATCCACGGAGACCGAAAACCAGAGGATCAAACAAATTATAAACTCCGGTTCGAATCCCAACAGAGATTAGGGAGGTACAATTGTATTTACAGAATTATTTAATTACCCTTTTATAGGCGTAGGGAGGAGGTCGAAAATTAAAGTGATTTAGCTATATAGTGTAACCAGGTAAGCTTCACGCTGAGAATGAGAGATGACTAACTGGGTGAGTTTTTTATATTATTTATTAAATTTCAGAGGACCCTTTTAAAAGACGGATACAACCGAGGTACAGGAACTAAGTTTACGACACCTGCCGCCCAAATAATGTTATCATTTAAAGGGATGTGCTAGGCGAAATGTCAATCAGCCGTGAGCGAGAGACGAGCCAATGACCTTTTCATATATAGGCCGAGAGGCGCGGTGTACAGTCGGTCAAAGGGGAAGTTTTGCTGGCGTATGCCCTCCCGAATTGAAAGCGATCGGATGCAACCAGACGGAACAAAATGAAAACTTTTCTTCCGTTATTTGACTTTCTAATTTAATACTTTTCATCTATTGTTTGACTTTCTAAGTTACGAATTGGGATGCACAAAAACAAATCTAAAGTCGAAAGAGGGAGATGGTAATCTCCGAAATAAAACTACCAACCGAACAACTTTTCTCAACAGGTACCTTTCGAGAGGTAGGCAGCCTATTTAAATTAAATGCAAAAATCAAACCAATTATCCGTTCATACCTACCTGAGAGGATAGGTATTCAGTAGGAGTTACCCATACCTAATACACGAGGATGCTAGTAACCTCATAAAATAATTACTAGAACCGAATATTAAAATACAGACAGTCCTCATCCTAAATTTGGCATTTCGAGTAGACCTTACATATATCTCACATGATAATTGGCTGAATGGGTAGGCACACAACCTATCGTTAAAAAGCAGGCTAAATGTCGACAAGATCGTCGTGTGTTATCTATGTATTGACCTAGAAAGGGATGTAAATCCCCGACGGCGTGGGAGTTACAACGTTTTCTAGAGGTGGCACGTAACTTAGGACCTTGCGTGTCACATTTTCGCGACTAGATTCGTGACAAGGGATGTCATGGTTTTCCCCTTCTACACTCAGTAAAGTAGATTTTCCTGGAGGTGTATGAGATTGGGGCAATTCTGAAATTGGTGATGAGACCTGGTTTTCTTTATTCTGGCGTGACGGTTGCCGATTTGGAACAAGGGGAGACCCGGCCGGTTGTGATATCCAGACACGCAGATATCGATCGCCTTGCTCAAATTATCATCCATCAGTTTTGTTTGGTAAGAGGAGGAGTCAATCTTAGCTTGAAAAAAATTCATTTCCTTTCCTCTCCCTTCCCTCCTAAAATATATACATGGATGGCGCCGACAACTAACACCATAAATTTATCGTATGTATATCACATATATAAAATCTAACACTTTATTATACTCACATTACCCTATGACAGGTAGAATCACGTAGCTAGTTTGAAGAGCAGGCGACTTTAGAAAATAAGGTTTATGAAATGGTTTTAAAACACAGCGATAATGGATTCAACTCACTCTATCTCAAAAGAACCAAGGGATACCACACATACATAGATAACTAGGTTTCTAAACCGAGAAACAAAAAACCAACACAACGTTCGGTGAAGCCTTTTTATACTGAACCGTCACGTGAAATGAGTACGTTCAAGGTCGTACGTCACGTGGACAAACTAGGATGTACACACTTGAAGGGGTGTGTAATAAAGAGAGGAGCAAAGGCTTGTAGAGACGGCAGGGGAGGAATTTTCCATCCCTGCGAACACATATGCAAAGCCTTATGGAAAGGTTACCTATGGGACTTTAAAGAAATTTATCGTAGAAAGAAGAGAAGGAAAAGTTTGAAGTAGAAAGGGCGGATCATTACAATATGTACAAATATAACATTTTAAAATATAAAATTTGAAAAAAGCGATTTTCATCATGAATTCTCATTGCAGCTGCAAAACTCTAATTGAACTTTTCATAATTCGGCAAATCCTAAAAAATGCCTGCATAGCCTCGTAGTTAGAATCCCTCAGTAATAATTATAACAAAATCTTTTCCAATTCTGCAAGATGAGAGTATAATTTTTAGAAGATAAAATTTACATTTACGTTTAAAAACGTTCTTGCATACGGTCTACTTCGGCAAGCCATCATTTATTCAACATTGATCTATTGCAAGCTATATCTCTCCTCACAGTCTCTTTATCTGTCCTTCGCTTAGGCCCCCTTCGCATTTTTAAGAACCGAAAGAACACGTTTTATCAATATTTGTTGGCATCCTTACCGTAGACTCCGTCTAACGTCCCTTAAAAGTAGCGGTAATTAAGTTTTGCGCGAAAACTGCCATTAATACAATATTGATCGTATGGATAACTTTTAAAGTGATTAAAATAACTTAAATGGATAAATTTTAAAAAGCTTGATTTATTTAACAGTGAAAAAATATGTTGAACAAATTTGTGGTGAAGTATATTTTAAAATAACTATACAGTGTATACATGTTGTAAAGTAGCGCCCTCGAGGTGATTTTGCACAAAAACTGCGCTATACAAATCATCTAAATACTATTATTTTTACAAAATATAAGAATAGCATAAAAAATAGTTACTTACCACGCAATACAAAGCTAAATAATTTGTCGATATCCAAATTGATTCTGTTCAACAACAAGATTGCCTTTAATTTAGATTAAATTTGATAATATTATTATTAAGTTCTGCAAGTGTTTTAGTTTTTTATTATTGTGACAGCTGTTTCGGCTTACAAGGCCATTTTCAAACTGTGGTTAGTCCACATTGAGACGACGTTTTTATACTATTTCAAATGTAAATTTTGAAGGTGCATACATTGATTTATTACTGGTTACACCGATGACATGATCTATTGTTGGTTAAACCAATCTATGTTTTCCCCTCAGTAAATGGTAATGGGTTCTTAATTATTTACTAATGACTTTATTGCTATGAATTATTTGGGTGCATTATACTGCTTGGGTTTTGTGAAAATACTAAGAAGTGGTGAGTAAATTATTTTCCGTACTTTATTAATTAGTGTTAAATTTGGGTCATTCGTTCGTTTATTGATTTCTAATTGTTCAAGTAAATTTAATCTTATGCCCTTTTTTTCTATATGCAATGGTTTAGGACCCTTGTTGTTAAGTGGGGTATGATTATTCACCAAGAGATGTTCTGCGAATTTTGAGGATGTGTTTTTATTATTATAACATCGTATATGTTCTTGGAATCTAGTTGAGAATGCCCTCCCCGTTTGTCCGATGTAAGTGGCGTTACAATCGGCGTGGTCACATTTTAATTCATATATGCCACTGTTATTGAGTATAGGGATTTTACTTTTAGAGTTTTTAAGGCTTGTTCCTAAATTATTGTTTGTTCGAAAAGCTATATTTAAACCACATTTTTTAATTTCTTTTGCAATTTTTTCAGATATTGGGCCGAGGAATTCGAGACATGCAAATTTTTCTATATTTTTGTTATTTACCGGATATATTAAATTGATTTTATTTTTATATTTCTTATTTTTTATTATTTTTTCAATGTTATTTGCCTCATAGCCGTTATTAATCGCGATCGTTTTTATCTAGTGCTGTCGGAAACGGGACACATTGCTTCACTACATAAAGGTGATCCATTCAGAATTAACATTTAAACTTCACGCATGGGAATTTGATACCCTAGATTTTGATACACGTGAACATATTAACGGAATTATATTTGAAAAATTTAAAACACAACAAAATAAACTTCAAAATTTGATTGATAACAAAAATAAAAGTTCTAAAATAACTAAGATTCCCACCAGGAAAAATATAGAATTTTATAAAAAAACTGTGAATTTGTCGAACACTGCATTTGAAACGGATGAAAATAATTTATTAGATAAAGGCTTTAAATATAAAATCCCTAGCGAAGTAACACCCAAACAAATAGAATCATTAGCTATCGACACTGAAATTTCTCTACGTAAAGTGGAAAATAATAATTTAACAAAACACGTCACGGCAGTTATTTTAGAAAAAACACTAAAATCGATAAACAATAAAAATAAATATGCTGTCAGTACAGAAACCCGAACATTGAAAGAAATTAGAGATAAAATTAAAAATAATAATCTAACTATAACCAAAGCTGACAAAGGTAACTCAATCGTTATTTTAGATAGAATTGATTACATCAGTAAGGTGGAAGACTTCTTGTTACCAGAAGATTTTAAAATTTTAACTAAGGATCCAACCAATAAAATTGTCAATAACGTCAACATCCTTATAAATAATTGCAATGCCATATTTCCCACCGAATGGTCAAAGAAAAACGTAAGGGTCATGAACCCAAGAGCCCCAGCTCTGTATGGCCAACCTAAGCTCCATAAAGCGAATAATCCAATAAGGCCCGTAGTATCTTTTATTAACGCCCCTACATCAAACCTGGCTAAAAGACTTAACTTCATCTTCAAAAAATTAACAAATTTTTCACCACGTTACAGTGTCAAAAACTCGATAGAACTAGTTAATAAAATAAAAAATTTTAATCTCCCGCATAACTGTAAATTCATTTCTCTAGACGTAAAATCCCTATTTACCAACATCCCCATTAAAGAATGCCTAATAATAATTGAAAATATCTTGGAAAAATGCAATATCAATCCGGTAATAAGAAAAGAGTTATTCCAGCTCATAAAAATCTGCGTAGATACAAATTATTTCCTTTTCAATGATATATATTACCAACAACATGATGGTCTCCCCATGGGGTCACCATTAAGTCCACTTCTAGCGGAGATATTTATGGATTATATTGAAAATATAATTCTTAAATCTCCCTTAGCTAAACATATAGTATACTATGTCCGATACGTAGACGACATCCTTATATGTTGGAATGGTACCAACCGACAGTTAGATATCTTTACTAATTGGGCCAACACCGTTAATAATAAAATCTGCTTCACAGTTGAACATGAGATTGAAGGTAAAATAAACTTTTTAGATCTGACAATTGGTAAAAGTAATAATAAACATACCTTTGAAATATTTAGAAAACCAACTTTTACAGATACAACAATAAATTCAAATTCAAATCATCCTTGGTCTCATAAATTATCAGCGTACCATTCAATGGTACATAGACTCATTAACATTCCCTTAGACAATAAAGCTTATGTAAAAGAAAAGGAAACGATAAAAACGATCGCGATTAATAACGGCTATGAGGCAAATAACATTGAAAAAATAATAAAAAATAAGAAATATAAAAATAAAATCAATTTAATATATCCGGTAAATAACAAAAATATAGAAAAAAATTGCATGTCTCGAATTCCTCGGCCCAATATCTGAAAAAATTGCAAAAGAAATTAAAAAATGTGGTTTAAATATAGCTTTTCGAACAAACAATAATTTAGGAACAAGCCTTAAAAACTCTAAAAGTAAAATCCCTATACTCAATAACAGTGGCATATATGAATTAAAATGTGACCACGCCGATTGTAACGCCACTTACATCGGACAAACGGGGAGGGCATTCTCAACTAGATTCCAAGAACATATACGATGTTATAATAATAAAAACACATCCTCAAAATTCGCAGAACATCTCTTGGTGAATAATCATACCCCACTTAACAACAAGGGTCCTAAACCATTGCATATAGAAAAAAAGGGCATTAGATTAAATTTACTTGAACAATTAGAAATCAATAAACGAACGAATGACCCAAATTTAACACTAATTAATAAAGTACGGAAAATAATTTACTCACCACTTCTTAGTATTTTCACAAAACCCAAGCAGTATAATGCACCCAAATAATTCATAGCAATAAAGTCATTAGTAAATAATTAAGAACCCATTACCATTTACTGAGGGGAAAACATAGATTGGTTTAACCAACAATAGATCATGTCATCGGTGTAACCAGTAATAAATCAATGTATGCACCTTCAAAATTTACATTTGAAATAGTATAAAAACGTCGTCTCAATGTGGACTAACCACAGTTTGAAAATGGCCTTGTAAGCCGAAACAGCTGTCACAATAATAAAAAACTAAAACACTTGCAGAACTTAATAATAATATTATCAAATTTAATCTAAATTAAATTTATAAAAAAATTAAATGGAGTTCTACGAATTAAACACAAAAACCATAAATAAACAAGATTGCCCTCCAAACTGTAATGAAAAATTGGCATCTTTTCAATTAATATGATAATGAAATCTCAGCTTACTATCTAACATGATTACACAATTTTTATTTTGGAGGTGCATTTTAAACTTCGAGGTCCACTGTATACTGGTAATACCAGAACACGACTTAGTGAATGACAAAATTCATTATATAAATTCAACTATATTGAGTTCAATTCGATACCTTTTCTTCCAGTCAACAATGCTATATTTATCTGATTGGAGTCGATTGCCGTCTAAATTTTGTATTTAAAAATAGTTTTGGGTCATCAGCAGAGGAAAGACACTTTGAGTTCAGAATATCTTTGGAAATATCGTTAATACCCATGGAAAAGAAGAGTGGGTCTGAATTAGTGTCTTGGGGTACTCTCGAACGTACAAAAAAATATAATAGAAGTGAATACTTCTTTCTGCAAGGCTGGAAACAATGTTGAATGGTCGTATTGGAAATGATATTAGGTATAGCCAGTTTATTAAGGTATAGTGACAGGAACAGTGTGTATGCCTGTGACTAGCGCCCTCGAGGTGATTTTGCACAAAAACGGCGCTATACAAGTCATCCAATTGTTATTATTATTATTATTATTATTAAGAGGCTATGAAATACCAACTTAAAAATATTATGAGGCTGAAAAGAGCAGGGTAGTACACGGAAAATCACATCTTATCACTATACGCAACCAAAGTAATTTTCATCAAAGTTTTCATTCTGAATTTTGGTCTCTCACCAGGGCGATACTGAGAGAATAGGAAATAATGTTTACACATCAGAAAAAAAACAGAACACTGTTAATAGCCGAAACTACAATGTACTTTTTTTTTCTTTATTCATAAAATATATTTGAATACAGTTTTTTTACATGCTTTTCGACTACAACGATTTAAATCAGGTGAATAAAAATAAATTACTAATCTATTTTGTTTGTATAATTATGCCTTGGTTATGTAACATAAGTCAAAGTAACATTACATAAATCCACCCTCTTGTTTAATAATAATGTATTAAACTTCACGCGAAACATTTTTGTTTAATGTATTTTATCATAGTTTTGAAACCCTTTGCGGTTTGAAATAATTCGGTACCAGAATTTTATTAGCAAATTTCAAAAAGATTTAATAATGCAGGGTGGCAACAAAGTAAACTATTACAGTTAAATACATACAAAATTAATTTAAATAAATAAAAATAAATTTTAACTAGTTGAGAGCATTACCCGTCAACAACGGATGCCATCATATTTAAATTACACCATAATGTAATTACAATATAGATATTTTGCCACCATTTGTTGCCAAAAAAGTAAGCTTTCTCAAAATGTTTGGTCAGTGGTTGAGTGGGCATAGCGCTTGGATCTCACCCGAGCGTCGCGTGTTCGATTCCTCGGCTGGCTAAGTCCTCCATCACAACACAAGCCATTTCAAACATTGTCGGGTTATTCGTAACCCGGGTACTTGCTATATTGTTCCAATAATATTTTAATCTTTCGTTTTTCCCCTTTTATCCTTTGACATTTACCTTTTTTAACATTACAACCTATACAACAAAACTCTGGTTGGAATACCCAGCATAGTTTGACCTGGTTGAGTAATTATTTTGGGCAGTGTAGTTTTTAGATATATTTTTTGAAGTTAAAAAACTATTTTTTAACAAGTTTTTGTCAATTTAAAAGTAAGAATTTTGTACATATTTCATCCAACCGGAATTTTAGAAATATGATGATGTATTAGAATTGTGCCGTTTTATGCGAGTGCTGATTTGTGACACAAAAAATATTACAATTTAACTGTTAAGTTATATTATAAAATACTCTAAAATAGAGCCAGAATCTTAGCGACGTAAAGTGAAGCTGTCGTGCACGAAAATTAGCGACGCGCGGCCCTGCGGTTAAATTTGCCCTATCAAATCAACAAAATAATATGGGAATCTTAACGAAATAAGTGATGATGCCGGGAGAAAACAATATTAGGGGCACGGCCTGGCGTAATGGACGGACCTATTGTCAACTTTGCCCTAGCGGGCCTAGGAAATCGATCTTTCCGTGGGGTATATTTTAATTATTTCTGATGAACATATTACTAAAATCTCAAATGTTTCTAGAGGGATCCCTCGGCAAGTTACTAATTAATCGTCTTTAAAAATATAATCCCGTGATAATGGTTAATTTTGTAGTTTAAAAACGTTTAAAAAAAAACGATTTTGTAGATTATTTTAAGATCCTGTTTTTCTTAATCTTATATATAAATAACTTACATCCATAGGGAGCCTTCTGGAAACATTTAAGATTTAAGTAATACGTTCGTCAGAAATAATTAAAATATGAGCGTCTAGCAAACCCCCGTCATTAGAGTCTTATGTCGTCTTAACATAAAATCGATTTAGTTGTAAGTAAATTTCTGTCCACTCGATCTTTTAGCAAAACGAAACTAAGTTATAAGCCGGCGTAGATATCTAAATATTATTACGGCATAACTTTATGTACAATATTTTTATAGGAGCGGGGGCGAAGTTGCCAGAGCGCGTATTAATTAACTAATGAAAAGCTTAATTGAACTTGAAACTCCGAAATCCTCGAACCTCCAAACCCTCAACAGAGGCAGATAAATATTTATACTTAAAGGCAAACAAACTGACTAATATTGCGCCTTTGCTAATATAATGGATCTCAGGAGAACTTCAGTAGCAATAAGCATTTGATTATATTCGGCAAGAGGTTTCTTTGTCTTTCATTTATAAAATAAATAATAACCAATGGATTGGATGGTTCATTGCCATGGTAAAATACAATAAACAATTTTTCAATTCGGTTTTTAAAAAATATTTTTAAAAGTACACGCAGAAAACTCACTTATAATTTATTAAAAATCTGGTTATTGAATTGTTTTTTTTCCTGTTAAAACGGGACTGCATGCATATAACGAATTAATTGACAGAGTTCCTAACAGAGTGTCAGTTAAAAACGAATATTTTATGAGGACGGCGCAATACGTGTTCATAGAAATACTAATATGTCATATGTCATGATATTTACTAGGTAAAGAACACGTGTTCTCGATATATTCGAAATGACTAATATTTTATCAGGAAAAAGGCATTTTATCACTTTTTAACGGGATCATTTTTCTCCGTGTGTATTATTTTGTATAACCGTTGTAAAATTATGATTTTTATTTTAAATTATTTTATAAATTTTCAAATTTAAGATTTTTATTGATTTTATTTAATTTATTTTTTTTTAAATTTTATTATTATTATTTTTTTTAATTATAAGTAGTATTCCAAAATATGAGTCCGTTCGGCGCCATAGAGTCTGAGAAAATAGCTATTTGTTCATTTTTTTTTTTTTTTGTATAACGTAAAATAAAATTCACATTTTTTAACAACCTTTGAATTATTATTTTTTCTTTTATTTTATATTATGAACAAATAAGAAAATCATTTAATTTGAAACAAAATCATCATTTTTATTAAATAGTGGTGTAAACAAAGTTTATTATTTAACATTATAATAATAAGAAATATCAACATCGAAAAAAAACCGAATGAGAAAATGTATTATGCCTTAACACGTCAGATATTAATTTGTTACATGTTAAGTTGGGCAGCTGATTCAAAATAATAGTTTGTATCTCTTTCTATTTCTCTGAACATTTATGCTAATCCGGTTAAATTTTTTTGTTTTCGAAATATCGAATTGATTAGAGGAAAGAGATAAGGAATATGAGGGTCAGATAAACATTGGCTTTCCTTTTTTTAAAGAAAGACATATTTCCCAGTTACGAATAACTTAACAATATTTTAAAATCTTCAATATCATTAAAAGCGGTAGATGTTACATGATGGACCTGATGAAGTTCCCTACGCATTTGTCGAGTCAACCACTCACCGATCAAATCAAGTAACTAAACATTGCCAAAGTCATTTCAAGAAACGTATCGAATTTAAAATGCTGATCTCACCGGGGTAATGAACGGATCAACCACTGCCCCACCATCGCGTAAAACGATAAACCGTGTAACGTAAATTACAAATTTAATGTAATTAAGTTTAATAGTTACAAGAATTCAATAAATTTTGTGAACGAAAGCAGGAAAAAAAGTTAAAAATACCTTTCGTACCTTTTCTTTTTGTTCCGCTTTCGGTGGATTTCAATCACCGTTGGGGTGCAAATCCGATTCCGTTGTGCGTCCACAGTTCCGTTTGGTGACTTTCAGGTAACTGAAGCATTCATGCAATTCTTTTCCGTCAACTGTTTCGGATATTAGTTCGTTATATGCCAGAACGCGAGGGATGTCACGTGTTGTCAACAAGGTTTTAGAATGTTGGTATGGTATATCTTTTATGTAAATACAAGCTGTAGTACAACGGCCGTACACTATTGAAATTCTTCCCACATTGAATGACTTGCCTACGTATTAACTTTCATCTTAAAAACGATCGTCTCCAAGAACAACACCAAAATATATTTTTTAAAAGAATTAATTAATTTATTTAAATACTAATATTATTTATACTAGCAGAACCCCGCCGTGCTTTTCAGTGGCTCAGTATGTCTGTGCAGATGTTGAAACAATAGCGTGTATTGCTGTTACGTCCAACAGAAGACATTTTTTTTCAAAAAAGCATGTTTGTCCAACAGATGGCGCTGTTTTTCAAAAAAGCATGTTTTTACCTATCACAGGTAACATCTATATAATATAGGTAAATACAAACTCACGCGTATTCGAATGCAACGTTTTGTCAAAATTTCAAAGCAATCGGAGATTTAATATTTTGAACAAACGAACATTAACATTTTTATTTATATACATTAATATATTACAGTATATTATTTGCGGCACATTTCTTGAAAGTAGATACTCTCAGTATAACCCTGGTTGGTGAAGGACCACCATTCGGAATTCTATTTTAATTTTTTTATTTACTTTTTCGTAATTTTTTCCCCGCTGGGATTTTCGGTGTTGGAAAATACATTTTTCCGTATTTTATTCAATTAATAATATAATATAAACAAATACCACTTACACTACAAAGAATGAGTGCTACAATTTTTCTATTTCGTATTACTTAAAATTTTACAATGTGAATCTAAAAATAATTTTTTGATCATACTTATGTATATCATTTCAATTGATCTGTGTTTTTTGAAATATTATATCAATTTTGTATCTTCCTGTATCCCTGATCCATTGTTTTATGAATGTTGTAAAGCTTAATATCTTAGTAACTTGAAAAGTTGTTTCAAATCTGAATAGTCAGGTACTTTCCAAACTTCCTTTTTTACAAACTCTTACCTCCCCACCTACTTCTGCACATACCATAGTCCCATCTGCTCCGTATAGTTGCCAGTAGCAGTACACTCATATCTGTTTTCACATAACAAGTTTTATTCTGTACCTATCAAATTAACCGATCTTATGTATTTGAAGAACTCGTATATCAATGAAATAATCTTACAATTTTCAGGCCATTTCTCTTCTTTACTTTCTCTATGCAAAAAAAATTTGCGCTGGGAACGAAAAATAAAACTAAATAGTATTTTCCATTTCTTAATACAGGCAGCGAGAAAGCATGACCTACTAAAATATAAAAGTTGAAAATTCCATATTTCGCCAGCATTTCTACGCGAACTCGATTTAAATTACAATGGGAAAGATCGAGAGAATATCGAGTGATTCTGTTAAAAGAATCTTGGAAGACTTTCAGAATAAAATATTATGTTATTGAAATATACTTCATGATATTTATTATCAGTTAGCTGAAAAAATTCTATATTCATTGAAAATCTTTTAAGGAAACGGCTTGCAATCCCGCTTTTACCAAATATGTTAAGAAATTCTAAATAAATTAGCAATACTCATTATTTTTCGTGTTCATAGAAAATATTTAATAATATGGTGGGAGTCAAAAATACTTACAAATTAAACATTGTACTACACGTTACATAATGTAGCAGAATTCTATTCGTAGCAAACGATGGATTAATGAAACAAATTACTATAGTACAAAATAGAGCCATACTGAAATATATACGGAAATCAAGAAAAGGAGTTAAATATTTTGTCATTTTTATTAGAAATGATTTTTTTTTTTTTTAAAAGAAAGACAAACATTCCCGGGTTACGAATAACCGAACAATGTTTGAAAATCTCCTACTACCACCACAGAAAGCCGAAAATGTTGCTTGTGTTGTGATGGAGGACTTAGCCAGCCGTGGAATCGAACACGCGATGCTCGGGTGAGACCCAAGCGCTATGCCCACTCAACCACTGACCGGTCAATTTACTTCAGTACTTTATTTTTAATTATAAATCTACAAAATAATCAATCGTGATACATCAAATGTTATGTGATATGTGTGCATTTTCGCTAAAGTTTTTACATGTTTTCTGAATTCCGTTTCGTTACGTTCCACTAAGTTTTCATCAACATGGTTTCAGAATGGAAGTAACGGATAGGACGTGATTTTTTCAATGTTTTTCCAAAGTTACTTAAAAACTGATTTCTTAAAAATATGTAACGTACATATGCTATTTGAGACACACAAAATTAATCTTATACATCTGAAATTAATTACGAAATCAGACTTCGTTTACTTGAATGTAGAGGTGGGACATGGTTCCGTGATAGCTCAGCAAAATGGAAATTCAAAACACCTTTAAAAAGTTGTGTCAAGTCAATAAAGCGATGAAAAAGGATTAACCCGTAAACCTTACCTATGTACATACATAACCCATATAAGTTTTTATTTCATCACTTTTCATGTCTTTAGATAAATTTTTAAAGGATTTGTTAAATTGTTCGAAAATAGTTTTTAAGTAAAAATAACTACGTTTTGAATAAAATATGTATTTGATGTCAAATATACACATTTAACAGTATATAGTTGTCTTAAATAAATTATTTAATTTTACCTATACAAATATACATAACTTTCTAATATTCTATTGCATAATTATGAAAAAATCAATCTTGGTTGTGGGACATTTGGCGAAATACGTACAAAATATAAACAAATTTAATGGAAAACGATTTTCTTATTTTTAAATAAAACTTTTGACTTTAAGGACCCAGATGGGATAGTAAAAAAAAACTTAAAATGTATAAAACGAATTACGCCAAAGAGTCACAACTGCCTTAAGTTCATTGGGGTATTCCGTGAGATAAATTGGGGATGGGTCGGAGATTTGAAAGCGGAAGTTTTAGATGTTTATTACTAGCTATTCGGATCTACTCACCAAACGCAACAAAAGCCACTTTAAGCATCGTTTCGCGATTCCGAATACTACGGAAATTTTGCAAGTATCTAGCAGGTTTGAATGTGTCGCAAACATTAATTATGTTTATTAGATTCAAGACAGAATTTCGATATTTGAAAGATAAAATTTACTTTACTCCGGGCAAATGAACTGTTTATCTCCCAGCGGTAAAACCCAAACTAAAAACCTCGCTCTCTGACTTCAATAACAATTGTTCAATAATAAATGATTGAACCCCAAAAGCGTTGACAATGTTTACAAATTACCTACAAGTTTGTTTAGATGCATGTTAGTTTAATATTTACTCACAAATATAAATAAAATTAACAAACGACATTTTATGAAATTATTGCATTATTATGTTACTCATTAAATGGATGTGTAGTTAAGCCAGTTCACGTTGATGACAGAAATGCATATTCATGATAATATATTTTGTTTAGTATTTAAAATTATAAGATTCATTTTGAAAGTATATAGACTTACAACTGATAACACCACTGGAAGCTCTTCCATTTACTTATATCTAAAACATACCATACAGTAACATAATATATAAAACAACAATTATAAATTATTACATCTCAGATGTTACAAGTAACAGCAGAACCAGGATCATTATTAAAACGTCCATAATTATTATTCTAAGTAATAATTCTTCAGTTTTGTAGTTAGAAAATTCCACTTCTGAAAGTAGGAAGTATATTCCTTAGACGGCTTTAACCAAAGCGGAGTTAAATGAACTGAAACTTGTCTTGGTGGGGGGTCCTATCATGTATGCATTAACTTTGTAATTATTCATTCAAGTCCCGTAAGGGAGCGTCTCTCTACTAATATTTGCACTTGCTAAATGCAAAATTCTCATTTTCAGGAAGCTACTATACCCAGCGGTTTAGTAAATGCAACACTAATTACTATACCCCAAAACAATTCCTGTTTATGGTTTACGAAGAGGTATCCTGAACGTTTGGTTTTTACTAATTAGACTTATTATAAATTATCTTGATTCAATTAGACCGGTCGGTGGCTGAGTTAGCATCGCGTTTGGGTCCCACCCAGGCAACGTGAGTTTAATTCCTCGGCTGGCTAAGTCTTCACCACAACACAAGCAACATTTTTCGCTTACTGTGGCAGTAGTAGGATATTTTTAAGTATTGTCAGGTTATTCGTAACCCAGGAATGTCCGCATTTCTTTACAAAAATTAAATAACATCATAATATTTTTGTGTAACAATTTTTAAAAATTTATTTATCTATAGGAATCATTAGAGACTTCAATGCGTATATCGCGTTGACTAGAAATTCCGATAGAAATTGGTGACATTTCTCGAAGTACATGTTGAGACGATTTTTGCCATTTGTTACTTTGTTGCCAAATTCCAATAGATGTAAATCTACAGTTTTATTCCGAGGTTGATGAAATTTTACACACGTGACCTTCCGAATAAGAGTAAGGTCACTGTATAAGATTTTTAACCCTTAAATGCATGATTTATTTATTTTTCTGGAAAAAAATATATTTTGTAGATATTTACATGCATATGTAAGGAAATATAAAGAATTTTATTTTTTTGTAATTTTTTAATGATAGGTATTTGATTAAATAAAATAGTTGCAGGTTTACAACACCATGTATTTAATAAAAATTAATATGAACAATTTACGTATGAAAAAAAAATAAAAAACCTAAAAAAATTTCTCAAAACTAATAAGTTTACCGGAAAAATACGAGTTATTACATATTAGTATTGTATTATTGTATCTACTTACCTAAGAAAATCAAAATAATAACAGCAAAACAAAACTGTAATTCTAACCTCCAACCAATTTTCGAGAATCTTCACTTTGTTAAGGAAAAAGTGACATTTGACATTCGCGAAAGAAAAAAAAGGTGAAGCCACTCGATAAAATATATTACCGTGAACTTGATAATTCTAAAACGGCATGCATTTAGTATACACCAAAGAGTTAAAGGTGGTTTGAACGGTATGTTGCCGTTTTGCAACAGTATGCATTTAAGGGTTAAAAACCAACCCCATCCTCTTTCCCACACTTAAAGCAGTATTTTGATGAAATTGTGTGCACTTGGAATTCAAAATAAGAGGAAAATTCCTATCTAGATGCCAGGGACTTCAGCAATGTATATTCTATAAACTTTTATAAAGAAATGTCACGCTGTGGACTTTTTTTTATACAAATATATAGTTTTTTTCTAGATTGACGAAAATTTTCTCATTTGATCTTCATAACAAGAGGAAGGTCACTGTCTATGTCAGATTTCGATAAACCACCCCAACCATTTTCCCACCCCCTAAAACAGAATACATCCTAGGCAACACCTGGTGATTTTGTTAGTTGTTTATTAAAACTATGATTTGATTCGTAATACCGTGCATTTCTACTTGTGCCCCATTATTTATTCTTCTGAGCGTAACCTTTTGATTCAACTGGGAGTCAATTTCAAGTAAGTTTGATAAATAATTAAGCTTTTTATCTCATAAACAAGTAATCGAAAAAGTAAGAAAAAATTACTATCGAAGGTAGGTTCTTACTTTGTCATAATATAATTTACGAATTGAAGTCAAATTACTCTATTTGAATTAATTTATAATATCTATACATGTTTCGACTACAATATTATCTTCATCTTGATGAGTCCGTTACTTAAGTTAAATATAGATAAACGTTGTTATCATTTGGAAAAGGGTTAAATAGCGGAGGGAGGAGCATTCACAAATCGGCAGAAGAATTGATCTTGGTATTTTTTTTTAAGTCACTCACAGATGAGAAAGGCTGATGAATTAAAAAAAGACTTCACAGTGAAAATCGCCAAGAATAAGCACATCCCAAAAAAATTGAGAAAGTCGAATAGAAAAAAGAAAAAAGCTGGACTTCAGAAGTTTCACGAAGCAGAAAACTATTTATTATGGTTTGAACATCATGTTACCTACCAGAACTAAATTTAGAAATATAATGTCTTTTGGAATGCTTATGTACTAGGTAAACACGAGTTATTCTCAATTAGCGAGGCATTTATTAACGGCTTGGAATATATACTATATAATTACGCTTATGCAGATCATTTGAAATAACATACTGTTATACACCCTCATTGGACGGTTGATATATATATACTCGTACTTTGTTATTTCTTTCAAATTTTCTTAATATTAACCCTCTGTCTGCTGTACACTTACTGATGTTCTTAGTTACATCTATCAATATGTTTTATTTGTTATCTTCTGTTAATAAAAAACATAAAAAATAATTAGACCAATATTCATCAATAAACCGAAACTTTTTCAAGGTAGATTTATAACGTTTCACCGGTGGAGCTATTTTTAGTAAGCCACTCCGTTGTTAGTTTCATGTTTGTATACTCAAGAAGATACTTACAGGTTTTCAATGAGCTAAGCGTATCATAATGGGGTAAATCCTCACATAAATAAATCAACGCTTCGTACATCCAATCCCGCATGACTTTTCAGTTTCATAGGTAAAAATACATCCTTTCAGGTAATAAAAATGTTAAATAAAGTTAGGAAATGCGGAATTTTAATATAAAAATAGCAGTATTTTAACATCTGTGCATTTGTTCATTGTTTCATTATTTTTATACTTTATTTATTTCAGAAAAGCAAAGTGGAGCATTATTTTATGTTCGTGTGTTTGTCAGAAGAATGAAAAATACCGGAATCAAAATAACTTATCTAAGTTTCTGGAAACGGTAGATGACTTTTTACGAGACGAGGTTACTCACTTGAGATGTTTTAAAATATATATTCAATAGACAACTGAATGCAGTAGTAACATATTTTCAAATGAAACTATGCTAGCAGTCTGCAATTGAGTGTCGATTCCAACCTTAATCTATTGCAGAGAGGCATAGCACTTGCAGAGGAAGTATAAACAGAGACAATATACAGCAAACATGAGATAATTTTATTTTTTGAAATATGTGAGTGCCACACAAGAGTCCTACTAACTACTCGCAACCGTTTGAAGCCAATGAGACTATGGTATCCTCAATTGAGGTATTATTGAGTGGGAAGGGGAAAGAGATCTGAAAGAGGGAGGTAGCGCAGAATCGATCTATTTAGATCTGGTCACAAAATACAGTAAAAACGATTTGTTTCGATCCTGAATGAGGGTCTTTTACCAGAGTGATACCGAAAGTATCTACCACCCTAATTCGTGCCCGGAATTAATTCATGCACGCAAGTGAATTGTGCAGTTATACAAGTGAATGTAATATTATTTACTTGCGCACGCCGGGATTTGAACCCGCAAACTCCAAATTCGTAGCCAAGGATCGAACCACTGAACCACGGAGGCCGTCAAAACGGTGCCTACGCTTTTTTATCCAATCTTTCAAAATGTATTTGATTTGGTTTCCCAAAACTTGTTCATTTTTTCCGATTCACGGCAATTCACAGCAATACAATTCAAAGTATTTCTCGAATAATCATTACAATGCGAACTTACGCTAACAATTTGCAATAATTAATTGTGAATTTAATAACTCATAACTATCAGCTAACTGTCGGAATTTGGAACAGTAGTTTTGGCAATCCAATTCATACTTATTCATGTTGTTTATTGGATTTTTATTGACAGCTTGGGAGCGCGAAGAACAAAGTCTGATAAATCAGCCCCGCCTTACCCTAGGGTAGCGAGAGGTAGCAAGGGGTAGTATGGGGTAGAAAGGGGAAGCTTGAGGTAGCTATGGGTAGGTTCGTTGTTTAAGTTTCCAGCTACCGTTTGAAATGTGCGCTTCCCCGAAACTTGGCAAAGACGGAAATTCCTGAGAGGAAATATTGTGAAAAACCGAAAGAAAAATATACGAAGACGTCAGGAGTTGTCATTGATTAACTCTCCGCTGCAAGATTAATACGATCGGAAAACGAAAATAATGGAAAATCATCTCATTGTTATGGAAACATTATGAATTTGTAAAATGTTATTTCGATTTGAACTTATTCGGGTCGAGGTATGTATGTATATATGTTGTTTAGTAGTAAACCAAAAAATCATTGTGCTGAAGTTGAAAAAATCTCTAACCACGCAGAAAATAAGGGTTGCTAATTTATTGTAATCCTGTTAAAACCGACTTTGCAGGGCGTTATAGACTGAAATTACAGGTTTCCTGATAAAATTTTAGTACATTTCATATTCATCGAAACACGTGTTCCGACATCTGATAATATATTCGAAATGTACTAAACGTTTATCAGGAAACCTGTTAATTCATTCGCTAAAGGCCTACAATCCCGTTTTAACCGGATTACCAATAATTTGAATAAAATTCTTAGTAAATTAGCAACACAAATTTTCCTCCGTTGGAATTCTGGCACTAGACAATTTTCAAATACTTAAAAAATCTAAATATTGAAGACAATATTATCACTAATATTGTCTTCAATATTTAAATATTACAATTTGAGGTTTTACTCAATAAAGTCATTCCGAAAAATAAACTTAAAAAATCATACAAAATTGACTCAAGGCAATTGTTTTGAACCTAAAAAAAACGCTATAATATTGTGTGTTACATATAATATTCAATCGTTCAGTATAAAAAAGAGAAATTCAAGACGACCGACGTACCTAATCCTTTTTTTAATTAAAAATCGAGCAAAGCCAGGTAGTAAAGTAATATACATTTAAAATTGTTAAAGTGTTAAATCAACGAGATATTACGATATCAACATTTTTTTTAAGTAAATGTTATTTTGTTGATCATTAAATTCATTCAGTTAGTTATCGGAACGTTTTAAGGAAATAAAAATAACAGCGCAAAAGCACGAAATTTATTTTAAATAGTATGTAGGTATTAAACTGAAGGTATGTTTGAACAAATCCGTGACGTCATTCTGCAAACTGCGTCACAAGCAGGCCATTCGGTGATGCCCATACTGTTGTCCAGGTCACACCACACGGATAAGTGGGATACATTTATTTCCAGTGGTCGTCTTGCTTAAATTCTATAACAAGGCAATATATGTTTTATTCTAAAATATTATTTTTTAATTTTCCACGGCTGAAAACATTTTGTATTATTTTAAAAATATATTTATTAAATTGTACTTATATATTAATAGCTGAATAGATGGTAACCGGCGTTGCTGGGAGTTACCCTTAGGAGATAGATAAATCATCGAAGACTTTTTTGTAGACATTTTTTATTTATTATTTTGATGTATCTCATAAGGTTTAGCCAGCGCTAGCAATGTAAGAGCCCGAAAATATTTTTTTACGACTTGATTATAAAACATCGACTTTTCTCTACTTTCCACAAATATAATATGCATGTGTTTTATATATAAACTTTCCGAAAGAAATTTTCTAAATGCATGGTTTTGAAGAACTAAGTGCACAAACATAAAGACGCGGATAGTGACTTTGTTTTGAACTATAAGAGATTTTGTATTTTTTGTGTGTCCTTTAGAACACGTTATAAAAATCCTAGTTTGGTTCAGCACAGGATCTCCTAGTAAGGACGATTAATAAAATACTCTCTATTTCTATTTATATTTCACATGTTATCTTCTTAAGTGACCTACTACGTTTAGCCGTCAAACACGATGTTTAAAATTCAGTACTCCGTCTTTGTTAAAAAATAAATACTCTAATCATAGACATATGAATATTAGTAGACCTGCCCTAAGTGATTAAAAGCGTATTATTCCCCACTCCCCATACCGGTTCCATTGGAGCCGGCTGGGCTCGCGTATGGCTTCCCGTGAATCTTGAGAATGTGACGTCATCATTCTTGTTCGAACTAGCGTCGAGCTATGGTCGAGGCATTTTTACGAAATAACACGGCAAAATGGTGGCTTGTTATATGAAAACTTGTAAAAATAGATGTGAAAAAGAGAATAAACCCAATTGTCGTATTACATTCCATATGTAAGCATTATTTTAAGCTTATTCACATCGTATAATATGGATCAGTTGTAGAAACATATACTATCACATCGAGATACATCTGGACGCAAAATACAAAGCCGTGTGCATAAGAATCAGGGATGTGCCTTTGCCTTTTGCGCTTTAGGTACCACGTGTTAGGTACGCGCTTGTTTCGTATGTACGGTACTGCTGGAACGAGAAGGAGTGCATATCACGTAATGCGCTAGGTTATACCGAGTGGCGATGTGTGATAGAAAATCATGTTTTTTGTTTTTAATTGAAAAAATGTCATCGGAAGGCAAAATGATGTCCAAATATTTACTCCAAATACTCTTAGGAATCGCTGGTAAAAACTGTGTGTATATAATTTCATTTGTTTTTAAGTTGTTTTACTTTTCTTTCTTAAAGATTTCAATATTTTATTATTAATAGGAATATAGCGGTTGTGACAACCCTCCAACATTGGTCGAATGTAGCGATTCCCAAGTGTGCGCATCGTTGTTACTGGGAAGTAAATTATGAACACTTATAAAAGTGTCTTAACTAAATACGTAAACAAAATATTCGACTCTGAAAATAGAAGAATTTTTTTTGCCGAATTTGGACTTCGCAAATTTGTTCATAACGTGGCGAGTAATTTGCGCTCCCGTGTAAAAATGTCTATTCATTCAAAAGCAGATTTTATTTTTAAGAACTAAATGGTGATATTAAAATGCGAGATGCCTATATACTGTCAGATTGATTTATTGACGAATCACAGTCAGCTTTACCCCCTTCGTTCTTCAACAGTTGATTTTACCCCTCACCTTTAATTTCTAGTCTATATATTCATATGTCTGTGACTGTAATGGTTTTCTGTGATTTACTCATAATTGTGTACAAACCATGACGAAACCATGTGAAACACATTTGGAAAATGAACATAGTAAGGATGATATAACTATGCGAAACAACGATAAAGGGTAAAATGACGGCCTCCGTCGTAGAGGGGTAAGGTTCTCGACGAGCAAGACGGAGGTCGCAAGTTCAAATCCTGGAGTGCGCAAGTAAAATTTAATTACTTAATTTGTGTTATTTCACAAAAAAAGCTAATTAAAAATAATACATAGTGTATTTTCGGCACATTCCAGAGTGGAAGTATTACCCCAGTATTACTCTGGTATAAAATCACCATTCAGAATTGAAACCCTGCTTGAAATGGCTTTAGCCGTGTTTAGTGACCAAATCTGAATAACCCGGTACTTCACCACCTTTCTCCTCACCATCTCTTTCCCATTTCCACTACCTTCAGCCTTACAACATACCCACATTGGGGATGCCATAGTCTCACTGGCTCCAGACGGTTGGGAGCAGTTGGGACTATTGAGCGGAGTAACTTAAAAAATTAAAGTGTCTACACTACTATTCAAATATAGCTAAACCTTATTAAGAAATGTTTCGATTCCGAATGGTGGTGGTGTTTTAGCACGCCGCTACTGATCTAAATTTTTATTCTCTTTGAAACTAATATCCAAGGCTGCCGTACATGTCCAGATATTAATGTTTCAGTAAGGAATATAATATTGTTCTCTCCTTTGTTCCAGAAACATGCATATCACATTCCATCGTTGAGCTGGTAGTCCCAGCCCTAGCTGATCCGAGGGACATGGCCATTCTCAGCTGCAAATACGACATGGCCGGGGAGCGGCTCTATTCTGCCAAATGGCTGAAAGATGGTCAAGAGGTCTTCAGATATATGCCGGGAGGAAAGGTATGATAACCTTTTCCATGTTTTCTTCTCCGTTTGTTATATTTATCTTTTGACCTCTAGCTAAAACCTAGCATTCACGTACGAACGTGTCCGGCCGTGCATAACGTTACAGGATATTTTTTGTACGTCTGGATGGATACATGGATAGAATATGTCCAGATATGCTCGACGCTCGGCCAGTGACGTCATGTTTATCCGTGAATACTAGGCTTAACTGACTGAGCAATATTATGCTCAGTATTATATGTCAGCAATAATATGCTATATTAAAGATTTTTGTTGTATGTTTTTGGGGTGTTATGCCGTGTTGCGCTAACTCCTTCTTTAGCCGACGTTTCGGACAGCGTTGCAGTGTCCATCATCAGGGCAGATCCAGTAGATCCGAAGATCTGCCCTGATGATGGACACTGCAACGCTGTCCGAAACGTCGGCTAAAGAAGGAGTTAGCGCAACACGGCATAACATCCCAAAAACATACAACAAAAATGCTTTTGGCCGTGAAAATCTAAAAACTTACCTATATTAAAGATAGTTCAGAAAAACAGGTATTTGATCTCGTCGGATTTTAACATTCCGTAGGCCTCAACCAGGGATTCGAAAGTGTTGAATATTTCATTTCCCGTGATACAAGACCTAAAATGTTTGATTCCTGGAAACCGGTTCCATGAAATGAGATTTTTTTTTTTCTAAACATAATGTATTTTTTGTGTGTATTTGTAAACACTATGTAGATCTGATGCACAGCGTAATTATGTGCAAAAGAAACAATCAAACTACTTATGTGTTTTAAAGAAGTGAACATGGTTTATAAGTTATTATTATGTAATTAAAATAATATAACGTTTTGAATAGACTAAAACTAAATTTTTATTCAAAATCATCTTATTCACCAAAAAAGATTCTCGTGGAAATAAAAAAAATGTAATTAGAATACAATCTTAATTTGCGTAAAAAAAGACATTGGAAATTAATAAAATAAAAATCAGGAAATTTTTCTTCGAAGTTTGATAATTAGTTTTCAAATTTTCAAGGTTTTTAATAAGGTCCGGAAGCCGAGGTTTGATATTATTTAGAACGAATTTTTCATTAGTGGAGAATAACTTTAAAGTCTCAAGCCTCCTGTTTGTTCTTGTGAAAGCTCCGAGACTCGAGACTAACAAATCCTTGGATTCCGTGAATTTATTCTCTGGTTGTCTCGACACATAATCCTTAGACTTCGGGGAAGCGCTCCTCTCGTCCACCTATTGTTCTGAGATAAACACGTCTAGTCTAGGATAGCTTAAGGCTACTAACCGGGTATTTTTTCATCACAGTGAAATGGAGTTTATAATTATAAACAGGAATCTTGGGTTCAGTGTTTGTTAATTAAAAAGAGACAGACCCATCGGTTTGTCACCCTTTCTTGTTACTATTTCTTGATCCACCATATATGAATATAGCTACCATACCCCACTTTTCAGTCAATTCTAAAGCCAAAATGAGGTGGATAGGTATTGTAAGGACATGTAGTTAGCTAACGATAAAAAACGGCATTCCGCCTCCAGATGACGATGTTTGATCCATCCGGATATCAGTCAAGCACTAGTATTGTTCATGATTTGAATACCTTTGTCTTTGCTGGGATTTTTCGAGCTAGACTAAGGATCTGGTCCTTTGCTACCCCACATAAGTTCGTCAATGTTTTATGTCAGCGGAATTCTTGAATCTGAATCTGATGCTTGCTGTGCGCGAAATTTTACCACTATTTTTCTTCTTATCCTTAATTTAACCCGTATGCCAAATCCGGGGCCGCTCAATTTTTAAAGAGCGAAGAGTTTAATACAACTGTAGAAATTATGGCTTCTTTATTGGGGGATCGTTGTTATATTGAAGTAGGAAATTAATAGGGAAAACAAGATCACCAGCAGGTTGAAAAGAACCAGTTTGTTCGGTTCTGGTCTCAACAGTGTCATCGGGATCATCAATGAAGCTCTCTTCTGGACCACTTATAATGTAATTTAGTTGAGAAATATATAAATATTAATATATCAAACCTGGGACCCCTAAATTGTCTAATCTAGTCTCTTTATTGGATTCATGGTAATAAATACAATGGATCATTTGATCTAACTGGCTATGTTTGTTGCAGCCACCAGGTCTACCCTTTCCAGTGGCGGGGGTGCGACTGGCCCGCCCTCCCCGCTGCTCCCCAGTGACCTGTGACCTGGAGTTGACCAACTTGGTTCCACACTCTTCCGGAATCTATCGCTGTGAGGTCTCCACGGAAGCACCTACCTTTAAGATTGCGTACAAGAGCGCGAACATGACAGTTGCAGGTAAAAATAAATTTTATGTATATTATATTAATCCACTCTTAATGTGGATGAATGATATTTTTATTGGATAAGTACTGTTCCTATAGACATACATAACGATAAATACAAATAAGTTTTGTAAAGGCGAAATGACAATGTGTCATCGTAATGTCATGGTGATGATATGATTTTGAAATTAGATTATGTCTGGGTATTAGACAAATAGTAACAATGAACATAATTTATTTAGTAGCGAGTGATAAAGAAATAATGTATGTATGTTAGTAAAATTTTTAACTTTAACAAATGATTCTTTTTTTTTTGTTTTTTTTGTTGGTTTTTTGGTTATTTTGTTAAATGAGTTTTACTTTTCTTTTTTACTGTTTGATGAATCATATTGAGTCTTGGATAAATACCATTGATAAAAACATTTACTTGCCGTAACATCCGACTTGCTGTAACATCTGACCTGATGTAACTTAACATTTTTTATTTTATTTTTTTTATTTTTTTCAATCATGTCTTTAATTGTAATTCAGTAAACACTGATTTTTCATTTTTTCAATTCTATTTTCTAATCTTCTACAAAGATAATGTATGTATGTGAGTAAAATTTTAACTGTTAATAAACACAAGTACACCCACGAACTGGCGATGCCTATTTGGGATTTTTTTGGTTAATCTGCTAAATGTATTATTCTTTACTTTTTAACTGTTTATATAAAAAAGTGTTTCCTTTATTGCAAAATTATACCAATGTATGTAAAAGAAATATTATTAATAAAAAAAACTTAAATATTAATGTAAATTTCAACGATTCAACTTATGAGTTCGTTTACAATATTTGCTAAACGATTAACGATTATAATTTAGAAGAATCATCAGAAATAATTGTTTTTAATTATTTTTCGATGACGATAGCGTAGCCCATCAAAAAATATTCACAGGGTTTTCAATACATCATTCTTTATCTCTCGACCGCTTCACACGAATAATTTTCTTATAAAGTGGCTTAATTTTTTGAATTATTGAGCGTAATATTTTTTTATTATTAAAAAAAGTTTCCTCAATGAGTATTTATTGACCATTATGGCAGAGTTATAGTCATTATTAACATAAAATATGAAAATTCTCAAAAGTGTCCTCAACGTTTATAGCAGGAGTATTTTGAATATCTATTTCTGAAGTAGAAATCCTAAGACGAATATCATATGTTGAAATAATTTTTCTTTTGCCAATAATTATTTTTTTTATTTTTTTTTTATTTTTATTATTTTAATATACATCATATGGGTTACATTAATACATACATATTTTGCAAGATATAATATTAAGGTTCATAATATTGGTCATGTATACCTTATCAGAAAAGAGGAGCTCTTGTGCCTGATAAGGGACATTATTGAATTGTGTTTTGAGTGCTTTTTTTATTCAAAGTCAGGGTTTGCAGATTTTTACAAAGTTTCGACAAACTACTCTTTTGATTCAGTAAAAAATAATTATTTTTTTTTTAGAAAGGGATATCGATATTATTATTTAGTTTGTTTCCCGGTGTAATATTTGATCTCGTACCTACTCACGGAAAGATCAAAATTGAACAACTTGACAGATTTTCTCTTGACGGGTCTCTTCCTACATTAAATTTACAAGCGTTTGTAAAGTTTCTGTTATTCTCATTAGCTCTGATAGCGGAAGCTTAAAATGTTTGCAAAGATTCAGCCAAAAATACGACACGACAACTGTCATCTTCTCAACTCCTTTGTAAGTCCGTGACATTTGGGAAACTTTGATGTTGTTAGTAAATGATACCCAGATATTTCTTCTTATAACTTATAATTAATGACTGAAATTATAATTGAGCACAAAAGCTTTGGCAATTATTAATTGTTGTTATAAAATTATTTAAATGGACAAATAATATTTAAGTTTTTGTAATTAAGTTATCTTTGCTGGCAAGCAATAGACCAACACCATTTTATTTTTTTTATCAGTTTCAATAAAATAAATAAAATATAATATAAGCATAATTTTTTTCACAGTCCTCCTCACTAGGGTTTTCTGTTGGCGGCCTGTATATTTTAATCGTTTGTATTTAGTTTCAAGTAGTTTTTACATCGTCTTCATAATGTTTGTAAGTTGATTATCACTTAGGCATGTTTTTTTAAATTTTTTTAAATATATTCATTTCTGTTATTTCTTTGTTTGATTTGGTAGAACATTGCACAATTTCGTAGCATATAATTAATATTTCTCTGTCGAAAAGATGTATTCAAACTGGGAGTAACTAGTAAATTTTTGCTTATTGCTCTTGTTGAGTATTTATGTTGGGTGGTGGAGTATTTAGTTTAAATAACATATATTTTTTAATAAAGTTTCTGTACATCGTAGACTTGGAATTTTTACAAATATTTCTTCAGCTAGCACTTTTACATTTCGTCAATTCGTAAACAGCAGGGTGGCGCAAAATAACCCTGAGCGGATCTATAGCCGTAGGGTATATTTGTATGTATGTGAATCATTATTTGTCGTTATGCTCCTCTGATAACTGAGACAATGTTTATCGTTACAATACAATCTCAACTCAGCGCATCTGATAACATGTTGAAACTGGTAAGCTTAAAGTTTTAAGTAAAGCTAAGTTTTTCGATTACATAATATTGTTCAAGAATAGCTTATTTCCAGTTAATTTGATATTTCAACATACTTACATTATATTATAACGCAAAAATATATATATTTTTTCTTTTTAAATATTATTCATGTTTGTATTATTACATTTGGCTTTTCATATTGCCATTTGGAAATGCATAAACAGTTACATTTAAAGAAACTCTGCTATTTAAGAAAAAAATATACAATGCTGAAGGAAATGCTAAGAACGAAAAAAATGTTAAAACGAAAAAATAGAAAAAAAGTGTTTTTAACATTTTTCAGTGCGTCCTTTCCGATTTTTTCAATCGTTGTAATTTCATATAATTACCATTTCGTCTCTACAAACGTATTTATATTATCTTAAAAAATAATATTAATTTTTTTGGAACTTAAAAACTGAAAGTGTTCAATTTGGAATGCCAGTACTAAATTATCCCAGAGCTCCAACCGTTTCTATTTTCGTAATATCTTACTTTAAAAAAATGACGTTTTTGTAAATTGTACCGTCTCTCCAGATATTATTTAGTATTTACATATTTATGGTAACAATATATAATCTACCATAAAAAGTTCCCCAAAATTGCCAGTCTTATTCGGATATTATTCAGTATTTATGATAAAAGTATGCAATGTACCATAAATAGTTCCCCCAAAATTGCTAGTTTTATTCAAATATTATTTATATATTTATGATAACAATATATACTCTACAGTAAATATTTTCCCTAGAATTGCTAGTTTAATTCAAAGAAATATTCAATATTTTTTGTAGTTGTAAGTAAAGCCATGCCGGTAGACAATATTTTATTTTTATTTTTCTTAAAAGATAATACATTACAAAATGATAACAAAGTTATAATGTATTATTCCCAGTGAGTTTATAATACTCATTTAGGGAAAGAAAACATTAGATGAAGGACAAGACAAATAAATAAAATACATTAAAATAAATAAACGCAGATGTTATTATGGAGTTCCAGAGAAAGATTGTGTTAGTCATTAATGAAGCTTCTAAGAAAATAGCTTTTAAGAGCTTTTGCCAATGTTTTTTTGTTCGTTGCCGGAAGTTTTAAATTACTAGGTAATGCGTTACATTGCTTATGCGCAATGTATTGTAAGGAGTTAATTCCAAATTTGGTCGTGTAAGTAGATGACGATAAATGTATTTGATTTTGTGATCGTGTTTTGTGCTGGTGTATGTCAGAATTAAAGACTGGTTTAGTGTTGGTGTGTGAGGAGTGTTGTATTATTTATAGAATGGCAGTTGTGATGTTATACTTTGGCAGGACCGTAAAAGGAAGTATTTGTGTCTGTGAGTATATATCTTTGACATGTGTATCCCATGGCAGATTATATATTTTACGTACGGATCTATTTTGAATTACTTGTATTTTGGAACTTTTTTTTTGGTAAATATAACCCATTGCTGGAGGCCATGTCGAATTTTCTATCCACCCTAATACAGAATATCAAACAAAGCGTTTATAAATGCAAATTAAGTTTTGTATAAAAACATCTTCCCCAAAACTTTGAATCCATCTTAACGGACCGGCAATTCGTCCAGAATGCTAAGATTTAGATTTTTCACAGTTATTCAAATAATACATAAAATCTAATTTAAAATATAACATAAGGATGCAACATCAAAAGTCATCTAAAATGTTACAACAAATATTACATCAAACTTAACATCAAATGTAAAATCAAATATAGCATCAAATGTAACATCGCATAATTGTAACATCCCATTTTGTTTTTTGATATTTGAAAGGTCCCAATTAAACGTCTATTATAGTCCCGTTGCAGATTTCTATCAAATTGTGACCAGCTGACAAGCATTAATGTTCACGCCCAATTCACCACAATTAGTTCGAAAACTGCAATGTCAAAATACATTTCAAATATTGCAATGTTGCAAAAGATGCATAAACAAAATGGCGAGTAATGGTCATCTGATTACAGTCTTACGTTTAAATTTCTGTTACTTTTCACAACGTAATAGACTTGCACTATGAATCTGTGTCTTCCATGTCCAGCCTTGCCGCAGAGAGATCCGTTGGTGGAGGGGGCGGCCACTGTGTACTCCCTCGGGGAGGAGATCCGACTGAACTGCACGTCTGACCCGTCGCTGCCTCCCGCCGATCTGTCGTGGTTCATCAATGATGAAGAGGTGACGAATTTTTCTAATATGCTTTTAAAAACCATGAAAATATTGGAAGTTATTGGAAATATGGAATGCGCAAGTGGTGAAGGGGGTAGAAAAATATTAAGTGGTTAGGCCATCTCTTTTTTGGTGGCTTTGAACTGAACTGGAGTGATTTTTTTCATGTCAATACCTCACAAAAGTACCAACTGCTGCCAACAGTCTGGAGCCAGGGAGACTATGACATAACTAATTTCGGTATATTGTGAGGCTGAAGGTAGTGAGGAGGAGAAAAACGTGGGTAAAATTATGGTGGGGGAGAACATGGCTATTCAGATATGGTTACCAAATACGGCCAAGCATTTTCAAGCAATATTTTAATCACCACTGGTGGTCTTACACCAGGGCAATATTGATAGTAACTTCCACTCTGGAACCTAAAATAAAATTTACCCGCCAACGCCGGGATTTGAACCAGCGACCTTTAGATAAATAGTCTAGGGTCTTACTATCAAACACGTAGGCCGTCGTTTGTCACGACATTCCTCAATATTTTTCAAAAATTAGGGAACCTGAAGAAAATTACTAATAAATATTAAGAAAAATCTAAAACCTCGGTTCTGGATTTTGGAATCCTTCTTTTGGAACCTGGTACTTAAAATCCGGATCAAAGAATCAGGTAGAAGTTGAAATCGATCGCAGCAAAAGAATATGGCGCAACGGTATCGGTTTTTGTTCAGTGAGTAATTGTCATGTTACATGTTGTTACAAAGTGTTTAATTTTGTACACATTTATTAGCTAAAAGTTCACATTTTAATATTAATTATAATAGATTAAATTTTCATCAATTTCATCCCTTTTTTGCTTCTATCGGTATTATTTTATTTTTATCTTAGATAATTAACTTTCGCCAAAACGACGACCAAAATACAAACTACCTGTCTCTTTTGAATGGTTCCGAAAATGAATTTGAAAATAGCCGTCACCATGTCAACTTTGTGGCCGCCAGGCCAGTGCGTATGGCGGCTGTATTAAGTCGGTTATTTAGTAAGTTTTATTGTTTTTGAGATACTTACTGATTACTAGTCATTTTGACAAATGGTTATTTCTACGATTTTTGTGGTTTTAATGGTTTTTTCTAACTTGCGCCAAAACATAAGTTATTCTATTGTCATCGTTGATTTATATATTTTCTCTTCGCGATATCAAAGAAAAAAGGCAATTTTTTCTAACTATTGTTCTGTGTCATAAAAAGAATTGTCTTTTTAGATAATATAGTACTTAAAACTTTAATAAAAATACGTTTTATGTTGTTAAATTTATAACTTAATCATTCTATAATATTTTATTAGATAAAATAAAAATTGAATACAACATTAGGACTTCCAAAAATGGTCGTCAAAAAGTCGAATGGTTAGCTTAGTGAGGCACAAGAATAACGTTAGTAATTCAGGGTTAAGAATGCATTTTATCAAGTTCGTGATTACTTATTGAATAAACTGAATTTGATAAAATATAGTACCTACCTAAAAATATAAATGCGTTTATTTATTTAATTATATTAATCGGTGTTTATTTGTCAGGCGCAGTTCCCCTTCCTGGATGAATCCACGGTGACGGGGTCTGATACGTTGGGCCTCTCCACGCGATCCGTGTCCCTGCGCCTGCGCGCCGATAGGTGGCTCTTCAGGTCTGTGACGTCACCGGGCTCCCCGGCGAGGGAAATGCTGATACTAAGGTATAAACAATCACTGAAAAAGATAACTGGCATATCTTCAATCTCCGAAGATATGTAAGACCATTATTGGCTCGTAGCACGATTGAAAGATGTCCGTTGAAATTGCAATACTACTTAAGCTTAATTATGATGCCAATTTGTGTACAGTCAGACAGAGCCGGCCTTTTGCCAAATGGCGCTTGGCGCGAGTTAAATTCTAGCACCTCTTTTCAAACCCAGTAGACGCCTAGATAAGTGATCACTGTAATCAATAATATTTGTCTGATTTGTATTTTTGTGCAACGCCGTTTTTAGGAAAAACGATATCTAAGGCTACGTATTAGGACTGTTAAGAGTTAGATAATATCAGTGCTTTGGAGCCTTGGAAATTCGGCACCCGGAGTGGACTGCTTCAGCGCCCGCATAGGGCCGGTCCTGCATCCAGATCTTTGAATACTTAGTTTTTGTAAGAAGAAAAACATCAAAACCATAAAGAACAGTATCGTCTCCAAATTTTTTGTTTTGTTTTAATGGAAATTTTTGATATTTAAAGAGTTAATATGACTACCGAGAAACAACTTTTTTGACATCTCCAAAAACGACGAAGTTAAATGTATGCAGTTTTGTCTCGTGATGTCGCACGAAGTGCATTTCCTAATTTGAGTGGCAGTGCTGCAACATGTACCGTGATGTTACATGCTTTTCAGCCGGAAGCAACTTTCATCTTTAAAATTCTGTTCTCGGCGTGCTTTAATCAATGTAATATAATTTTAAATAATTTGAAGTTGTTTTGAAACTTCATTGCTTAGAACTTATCGTTTTTCTAAGCACCATCAATTAAACCTTAAGCCTAATCGTATCATCCGTGGCACCTATAGTAATGTAACACCAAAAATGAATGAATATTAATATCACTCTGGATGCCTCGAAGGCCTATTTCATCATTGGGTATGCTGTGTGCAGGGTCTTTTTGAGGAGAAGAAGGAGTGAATAAGTATCGAGTATCGAAGGGATCCATGGCTTAGGAGGGAGGAAACAAAGGCCAGAAAATCATTCCACATCCAAACTGTTGAACCACACAAAGAGTAGCAGAAGCGGTCTATCCCCATTGACAAATAATGTCAACCATTCACAAATGTTGTGCGTGCTTTTGGCGTGTTTTCCAATAGAAAAAAGGTGTCCAAGATTTCACGACAGGCTCTGAAGGGATCAATGACTTTTTCAAAAAAAATTTAATGAAATATCGGTAGAGCAAGGACAGCATAATAGGGTTTTCGTTTTTAAAATCTTTATTTTAGTCATAATTTATCGGTATCTCCGATTATTAAGGCTAAAAATTCTTTAAGTAATTTTTTTTTTTCATATCTCATTACACAAGTCTTTTTTTCAATAGGTGCGAGTCCACGATGCCAAAGTGGTTGCCCGGTGGTCCACACAAGCGCCAATTCTCCATAGCAGCCTCCCTCAGGCAGACCTCCCAGCTCAATAACCAGAAGCTTGAATGGCCCGGCAGTAAGTCATCACTTAACTTTACATCCCTTTCTAATCATTTCACCGAGTCTCCGCCTTGATCTTACCAAAGAATTATTGTTTAGAAAACGGATGATGTATCTTTTTGTTCTGGGATTTTGCAGAGTTTGAAACCAACAGTAGTTCTTGAAACATTTTTTAATAATTAAAATAAGTTATTTTAGGTCAAGAAAGTAATCTCCAATCGACGAGGGTAAGAAATTATATCACTTGTCAAATCCACTTCATTCATCGTTACGAAGAAAGACAAACCGGTTTGATATTTAATTTATCGTATTTTTTTCTGAAATAATTTTTATACGTGCTAAATAGCATCTTTCACTTTGAATTATTTACCTTAGACATTTTATTAAAATTAGACGTTTTATTATGACGGAAAGGTCTCCTTGTTGAGCTTTGTGATAATCCTTGGCTCTGAAACAACTTTAATTTCAATTGAAATTAATATATTGTTATTTCAAATAAAGTCATACAATTTTATTAATTTAAAATGAAGGTAGCATGTTTGTATCTTGATCTGCATCAACGCTTCTTTTTGAGACAGCTAAAGTCGCACCTTACTTGAAAAAGCTTTAGCTGTATTTTCATAGGTCTAAAAAGCTTAAAGTCTTAAAAAGTCAACGCTTTCAAATGCTAACTTGTCCTTTTTCATTCCATCTTTTAGTTTTTCGAGCCTCAAAATAAACCCCATATTTCTACCATTCCAAATATCGGAGCATATTCCACGTTAAACCACACAAATAACGTTTTTCATGACTGCGTTTGACATTGTATTTAAGTGTCCAACCATGGTAGCTATGTTCACATAAATAGCGGATACATTTGGCAATTTGGAGCGCATGGAACTCATTTAAACCACGCCGTCACATAACGTGACATTTTTGTTGCAAAATGTTTTTGGTGACTTCTAATGTAATTTCAATAGAAATTGAAAATGCCTTCACTTGTATAAATATACCCACCACGTCACACACAATCAAAATTAGAAAAACTCTGCTGTATTAAGTACATTTAATTTTTTAATTATTTTCACACAAAACTTTAAGTATCTTCTGTAAAGTTTTTCCAGCCATCTCAGACATTGTTCCTTTTACGTGTTTGTTCACCCCATTAATCATGACCAAGTCTGATGGTATTTTTCGTTTTGACATATTGTACGCTGCGTAAGTTAAAAAACTTTACCATTCAGAAAGACAAAATAAGATAATAAAAAAAATTCTTTGCTTACTATCCTCACCAAAAGTCTTGTAACAGAGAATGTTCAGGTATTTGTTATATAAGGGTTTGTTTGAGAGCACTCGCTATAAAATATCGCAAAATGACATCGCTTAAATTTCTAAGTAGTATAAAACAAAGTCCCTATCTGCGTTTCTCTGTTTGTGCGCTTAGTTCTTCTAAACTACGGTTTGGGGGTTTCACTATCATTTAGAGAATTTCTTCCGAATTTTTTATAAACATAATAAATGCATATTATATAATATAAAATTCTCCGAGCAACGCTGGATATATGTTAGTGTTATATATTTAACCCATCCAAAAATGTTTTCAGTAACGAAAAGCTAAATTATCATTGAAATTCGCACTTAAAAAACTGTTTTATAGGTAATTCCTTGAAAAGAAACGGATCCTTTTTCATTACAAATGTTTTTGAAATAGAGTTTAGATGCATAGCTCTGCCTTTTTATATACATATTTTTATTATTATTTAATAATAGTAATGCCATCAGATTTCTTGTTAAGCAAATAATTATGCAATATCAGAACGAAAAAAGTGTAGGTAAGTGAATGATAAGTTAAAGACAACTTTAAAAAAAATCCTTGATTCAGCTTTGTGTAAAAGTGTTTCCCGTATTTCTTTTAGCATTTCAGGTATTAGAGATCTATACAGACAAGAATTGTGTAGAATTTCACAAGATCTCCAGAGTTAAAAGATTCATTTATTCAAACCCAATACGCTCTGAATAAATATGTGTATATTATGTAGCATCCATTTAACGATATACCCCACTTCCCACAAAACCTCTGATGTAATAAACAATTTAAAAGCCTTTTATTCAAATCCGAACACGAAAAAGGTACAATTTCCTCGGGTTAGACATATTTGAAGAGGCGCCATCTCTTCCAGATCAGGGTAAGTATTACGACAAATTGGATACCTTGTATGTATATTGTACATAATACTTCCTGAAATTTTTACGTGTTGAAAGCTTTCATGTCATATATTTACGCACACGAATGGTTTTTTAACAATTTTCTCAAGTTCGACAGAAGGGTTAGTGCGGACGTTTTATCCTATAGCCATTTGTACTTTATTTTTTTAATCCTTCAATGGTCTGAAAACATGTTATTTTTTCAGTTCTAGAAATATTCTCATTGAATTCTGTGACATACATATTTTTCAAACTAAGTTAGAAATTTTGTGTAAACGTATCCACTTATCCCTGACATGTAAAATGAAATCGAATCTTTGTATGATGGTTTTTATTAAAACGAATAAAATTCTTTATTTAAGTATTGATAATTTTAATTACATAACAAGTAAAAAAAAACAGGTTGGTGAAAAACATTAAATTATTGACAGGTTTGTTTCATAAGATTTAAAGATACCCTTATTGGCAGTGATAGTGTTGAACTGATAATCAAACCCCTGAAATAACTTAGGTGTGTTCAGCAACAAGGGTTTTTATATCCAAGACATTTTTTGACATTCTGAAATACGCTTTTGTACTAAATAGGACGTTGTTAACTTTGTTAAAAAAGGAATGATATGGAATCGAAAAACGGATATGTCAGTTTGTTTGAGATTTGTCCTAAGTAAACGAGCCTTTTAGATTCAATAATAAAATATTAAGTCAAATACTTGGTATTTACAAGAAAATTCGAGCATTTGAATAGCGTAAAGTGGGGCCGCTGCTTGTTTTATTCTCTTCTTAAATACATCTGTTTCTATTTTGTTCAATGAATGCAAATCGTGGAAGTGTAAATTTACCCACTTACCGATATCCGATCGAGCTGAAATTCGGCAAATAAACTCGTTGTCGATGACAATGCATTCCATCAATTTTTGGTGATAATCACGAATACACACACTGAAATATAAGCCATTTTCTGAACAGCAGTAAATCCGAAACATACAAAACAAATATCAGTCCTCTCCAATCGGGAATCGGCTCAGTTGTTAGCGCGGTTGTTTTCAGTCCTTGGAGAGGAAGGTTCAATCCTCAATTAAACCAGTTTAAAAAAGGTAAGTTTTTAGATTCTCACGGCCAAAAGCATTTTTGTTGTTTGTTTTTGGGGTGTTATGCCGTGTTGCGCTAACTCCTTCTTTAGCCGACGTTTCGGACAGCGTTGCAGTGTCCATCATCAGGGCAGATGATGATGGACACTGCAACGCTGTCCGAAACGTCGGCTAAAGAAGGAGTTAGCGCAACACGGCATAACACCCCAAAAACAAACAACAAAAAAACAGTTTAAAAAATGTTATTTTTTATTTTTTATTATCTTCGTTGGTAAAAAGAGATGTTTTTTATTACAGAAACAAAATTTTTTAAAAGATGATTTTTTTTTAATTCTACGAATTGAGACGTTATTTGTTAGTACGTTTTTCATTGGAATAAACATGTGCGTAAAGTTCGATAATAGTACAAACTTATTTATAAAGTAGGCATTCAAGCTAAATGACTAATTACATCTCCCGACGTAATTACTCCGTAATTAGTCAAAGTCTCGCATAATTAAACGAATTTAATCACATTTAAATGCGGTCTGCAAATTGAAATGGTTTCGGGGACTTAGCGACTAGCGACTGTGATAAAATGAGCGTTTGCCGGAAGAAGCTTTTCATAAACCTTCCCACGCAGCGAAGCCTGAATCGGAAGCGAGTCGGCCCGGAAGTGGATGTCTCATCAACCACCGAAATACTCATCTTTTCATGCTCAAAGTTCCTGGCTTCGGCTCCGTCTTCCGAATGCAACAAACTAAAGTAGTCACAGAAGTAATGGCTTCGATATGTGTCTGGGAAGTTCACAAACAAAAATACAAACTAGATATTTGACAGGGAAACAGGTGATTTGAACAAGAACAGACAACAAACTGTCAAATGTGTCATTATTGTAGCCTTAACAGGTCATTTTTATATATTTTTAGTTATTTATTATTTTGAAAATAATTATTTTTATAAGCAATAATTGTTCGCCTGAAACACTCATCTACATTGAAAAAATCTCCTGATAAAAAATACATGACGCCAACGGGACTCGAACCCGTGTCCATTCGATTTCCGGTCGAAAGCTCTGACCACTGAGCTATGGAGGCTTATCTCTTACCCGCGAAATTATTCAATATATGCTAGTGTTTCATTCAACAATTACTGCTTGTTACATTTTTTTCACCTGAGAACAACCAACTTTATTTTATATGAAAAAGGCATTGTAAGTGCTAACTCTCTCACTAGATGGCGTTGAGACAAATTGTCTACATTTTAACACGGGTTCGAGTCCCGTTGGCGTCATGTATTTTTTATCAGGAGATTTTTTCAATGTGGATGAGTGTTTCAGGCGAACAATTATTGCTTATAAAAATAATTGTTATCCTTTGTGCTATGCATGAATAAAATCTTGTCTTAAAAACATTAATTTATCAAAAAAAATAATAATTAATATTTGACAAGTTCAAGTATTTCACCTAAAAATGTAGACAATTTGTCTCAACGCCATCTAGTGAGAGAGTTAGCACTTACAATGCCTTTCTCATATAAAATAAAGTTGGTTGTTCTCAGGTGAAAAAAATGTAACAAGCAGTAATTGTTGAATGAAACACTAGCATATATTGAATAATTTCGCGGGTAAGAGATAAGCCTCCATAGCTCAGTGGTCAGAGCTTTTGACCGGAAATCGAATGGACACGGGTTCGAGTCCCGTTGGCGTCATGTATTTTTTATCAGGAGATTTTTTCAATGTGGATGAGTGTTTCAGGCGAACAATTATTGCTTATAAAAATAATTTTTATCCTTTGTGCTATGCATAAATAAAATCTTGTCTTAAAAACATTAATTTATCAAAAAAAATAATAATTATTTTGAAAATAGTTAAATTTTATTATTTTTTTTTTGTTTTCCAAATAACTCAATGAGTAAAATCTCAAATTGAAATATTTAATTTTTGAAGACAATATTAAAATTTTTTTAAACGAAAGTTTGAAACAGAAACATCAGAAAAAGATACGGTCGTATATAAGACTTGAACTCAGGACCTTCGCTTTTCGGGTGCTTTACCGATTGAGTTAGTGGGATCCTATTTACTTAGGTCATATTTATCTGCATCTTTTTCTGATTTTTTGTTTAAAATTTCCGTTTAAAAATCGCTTATTTTATTATCAATAATTAAATATTATTTATTTTTGTTATATGGACCTCACTCTGATAATCGAGAGGAAGATTGGTATATAAATACTTGTTAATTTAAGTGAATTGTTCCAGATTATATGATTATCCTTAGGGTGATTTTGTCACTGAACGGTGCTAAAAAATTTGAACACTATACAGGGTGTCCGGGGGTATAAAAAATATTTTTACGTAGTAGATTATTTATTTTCCCATACAATTTTTTTATTATTTTTATCTAAGAACTACCTTGAAACGTTGGAATTTTCGAAAAATGATAGAACAAGTAATTTTTTTCTTTTCTTTAACTGTCATTTAGAATCACACCTCGAAGTAAGCGCACCTTACTCCCGGAAACCTCTATAATATAAAAAAAAAACAAAGGAAATGTATAAGTCTATTCTTTTCTCTTTCTAATATTTCTCATAAAACTTCCTCGATCTTCATCTGTGGTATAAACGATATTACATGTTTTTGGTCTCGCTTTATTTCTCTTTTGAATCATGTGATTTTTTGGCACACCCTTAATAATTCTTCTTAGTCATATAAGTCACAAAGTTGTTTTATTTTAGTCCAATAAATGAAATTCACGATTATGTTAGCATGTGGTGGAAATTATTTCAATAACTTTTGATTCTGAAAAATTTTAAGTTGAGTGTTTTAATTTCGCTTCCAATTTTGTACAGATTTTTTTTTCAGGATTTTATTTTTATTTTATAGAATTTTAATAAAACTCAAGATCGAATTCAGTTTGGTATCAGTTTTAATATCAAAAGCAAGCAGGTACTGCCAAAACGTCAATACGTACTGTCAATTTTTCAACCTTTAACAAGCATAAACCCTCGGGAAATAGAGGAGAACCAGTTCTATTATTTTCTTTTGAAGTTTATTAATGTATTTGTTTTTGTGTTTTTATGATGTACACCTTTTATAGATATACCATTTCGGTGAATCTTTTTAACCAACGAAAAACATGCAGACAATTGTTTTGTTGTTGTTAATAGTGTTAAAATAGATGTTGTTATTTATTTACGTAACACCATATATAATAGCTCTACCCGGAATCAGACGGTAAATGTCACCCTTGAAATGGAATTCATGTTAAGAAGAACAAAATAAGGGATTCAAATGCGCAGGCGATGTTAACTTTTCAGAATTTTGTAGGTGCAGTTGTTTAAAGATTTTATTCCAATTTTCAAATCCTAACAGCCAGTGGGTGAAATTCAGAAATAATTTTAAAGATCATTTCTATAACTACTTCTTATATAAGACGATTGAAAAAAACTTGGAAGAAGCTAACAGTATTCACATTTCTTCGTTGATATCATCTTGGTCTCGTTTAAAGCCCGCTTCAACAAATCATTCCCTACAGCAACTTCTTCACAACACTTTACCAAACCTGTTAACGATAGAAACAATAGAGTTCTTATGAAGTCAAATGAAAAAAAATAACACAAAACCCTAATCGAAAAAAATTATAACATACGTATTTTAAACTCTACTCCACGATAAAGATAATGGTGTTATATTCCTTTATTCTTGATATTTCCGTAGTTGTTCTTGATAGGATATTGATTGATACAGATTTATGTTTCTTTTTTCAAGCACTCAGAATATTTACAGAAATATTTTTTTCTTCACAGGTTCAGCAGAGCGACCCAGGGCCGCCCACCAATATCTCTTTCATCTATCAATCGTCGTGTCTATTTACAAAATCAACACATCATAAAATAAACCAAAACGATTTGTTTATCCAATATCCTCCCAATAATAATATCAACAGTGAATTTTTGTTATTTTGACGACAAATGTATTATTCGGGCGTTATGGTATCTGTTATAACAAGTTTCTTTTGTAAATAAATAATATATGGGAATTTATTTGAGTAAGTTACGAAGCCAAATAAATCCAGCATCTGAGAAAATAGCTGTGAAGCGAGGAAACGAAATCATCCACTTTAAAATAATATGTATTTTAAATTAAGTATTTTTGTAAAAAAAATATATAATATTTATTGTGTATCTACCTAATATGAAATGATTGTTTATGAAAACATTTGTTCGCTTGTGGAATAATTTGTTAAATTATTTTTTTGAAAATCATCGACTATTTGATTTTGTGTCAAGAAAACGGTTCTCAGTTTCACGACTTACAAGCAAGCATTAAAATAATTTTGTCATATATTATACTTAAGGGTGTAACTAGCTATACAACTTAGTACACGAGGTTCAGTAGTAGGTGACAAAATACATAGATTACTAGTTTCTCGAACATTACCAATATAGTTAAATTTTATTGAGTAAATTCGGGGGTTTAGGATCACAGGGTCCTATCCACCAAAACATAGTTGTAGAGATAAACGCAAATACAGATTGGAATGCTCATATGTCGAACTGTATCTGTATCGGCTGTGTGAACGAGATAGAGCAAGATAATCATATTTATTAGTGACACGAAGTCACTAATAAATATGATTATGGCATTACCAAAACTAAGCGAAACTGAAAACACCAGTTTTTGTAGTTAGGCCGCTGTGATTCTAAGCCCCGATTTAACATTATACTATTAATTTGGAATAACCGTAAAAAAATGTGTTTAGCTTAGCAAAAAACGCTAAAACTAGCTGAGATGGCGATAAAAACCTGTTGTTGCTATTGCTAGTCGTGAAGCTAGGAACCAATAAATTATTTCACTGTGATAAAAAGGTATATTGTCAAACAATCCTTGGAAACCGTTTTAATATTTTATTAATTTTAATGTCCGATTTAATCAAATATCATTTGTTATCCGAATATATACGGTATAAACTCGCATAAGAAATTATATAAAGATATATACAATATTCATGCAAATATATATTGAAAATCAAGCTTTCTTTAAAATAAATATATTTTTATTATTTCTTGAAAGCACTGTATGATGAACAGACAATGTAAATATAAAACATTATTTCGAAACATTTATTCTAATTATATAAAAGGTAAACCTTTGCGAATTCTAATGTTTTTGTAAATAAATAAATAAATAAAATATGTATTACAATTGAAAGTATGACTGAGCTGGTATTACAAAATATTTGTAAATTACACATTTCCATTATTAACATACATCATTCAAAACAGTATCAGCTTGTGGCTTTTTCCTTGCTGGTGGACAAAAAGTTATTAAAAAGGTTGAACATTTTTCTCTCTTAAAATATTTTCTATTTCTTCATAAAGCTACAAAGAAAACTAACTGATGTGAAATATTGCTAATTTGTAGAATATTTTCAATGTTTTCGTAATATGATTGAAAACGGGACTGCAGGCCCTTAACCTATGAATTGATAGGTTTTCTGTTAACCTTTTTTATAAAAGACTGTGGAAATCTACTATCGCGATGTCGGTATTTGTGTTCACAAAAATAATAATATTGCAGATGCAGGTTCATGAACGTGTTTCAATATATTAGTAATGTACTAAAAGTTTAACAGGAAATGGTCTACGATCCCGTTATTACCGGATTATGAATAATTTCAAGAAATTCTTAATGAATCAGCAATATTCATTTTTCTCCGAATGGAAAAAAGGTTACCATTTTTTTTGCTAAAAAAATGTTTAAAAAGTCACAATTTATTTCTGATCAATGGTTTAGATTTTGAATAAAATTTTAGATAATTTTTTTATTTTCTGATACAATATTTTGAATAAAATTTTCAGTATGGTGTATGATGAGCTTGAGTCCCTTGTTAGTCTAGTAAAAATATTTCTAGTTGATCAAATACCAGGTCCTTGATGAAAATGTCACTCTCGTGTGTTAATATATCAATGATTACAACCAAAGAAAATTTCAAAAATCCAAAATGTTTAAAATATTGATAACTTAGTTAATAATATGTATAAAACACCTCTAAATGTTTATAAGCACAATAAATAAAAATCATGAATTAATTATGTATCATACAAAAAAATCTTTTAATCACTTTCCCTTTCCGATATAATATTATTTTATGGTTTTAAGTTAGAATAACGAAGGCATAGAACTATCAAGTTCATCAAATATATGAATATATATGAATGTCTAAGACGATGTATGAACGACAATGAGAAGCAACGCGCGTGTGCAATTTAATCCAATAGCCTAGCGCTCCGTCTTACTTACACTCACCTGACATCGTAGATCTCTATCCCATTTCAATTTCGTAAACACAATTTTGTATTGGAAATTTAAGCCTCGGGCCTTGGCACTTCTTGTGTTAGTTAAAAAAAAAAATATATATTTTTATTTCTTGCAATTCCGATGAGTTACAAAACTCATTGTAGGACGAGAAAAACTTACAATACATAGGTGGGAGTAAATAGGTACAATTTTACATTGGTATTTTGAAATCAACATTATAAGTTGCACAAACGAAACAGTACAAACTATACAAATATCGCAATCGCAATAAGTTTCACATATCAAACAGTACCTAAATAGAAAAAGGAGGTTCAGTATAATGAACAAGAAGAAACAAAAAAATAAACAAACAGGGATATACACATAAGCACAGAGCCAAGGTAGGAATTTAAAAGAAGGTACTTACCCACTAATACATTGGTAAAAATAGATTATGGTCGATTAAAAATACAGGGGATAGAAAAGGAGAGAGAAAGAAACAAAATAAAGTATATACCACACGACAAGAATTCAACGTATTTTCGTTTTTATATGTTTAAAAAAAATATTATTTTGAGGCCTTATTTTGAATTTTCGGATTTTTATTTTGGATTCTTTATACTGTGTGGTACACCCTTTCAACTCACTCCTCTGTAGTTAGTTAGTTATTTAATGGGGTTACAATAAATGAAAATTAAATGAATGTTTGTCTTTCTTTTAAAAAAAAAATATATATATATATATACACTAACGGAAGATCTATGTGCTCCCTGAATTTCGGCCATTCGGTTATAATATAACAGAGAACAATATTTGTATATTTATATAGGTGTGCATAACAAATGAAGAGCGATATGAATCTTTCCAGAACAGTAGATCGTTTTGAATATCGCTCACAGAATTTTACGAGAATGTTTGCATATTCTAAAGCTAAGGTAAAAGAAATGCTATGCAAATTTAAGCTTAACGCGATCGGCGCTCGGATTTTTACTACCACACCGGAAGAAATGGTTGATTCAATGACATTTTTTTTATTTTTTTTTATTAAATTAACTCCACACAGGAGGCCCTGAATAAAATAATTTCCCTCAGGGCCTATGTCATCTTTGGGGATGCTGTGTGGGGGGTCTTTTTGTGGAGAGGAAGGAGTGAACATGGGTCTTGAAGAGGCCCATGTTGTAGGAGGGAGGAAACACAGAGGCCGGCAGCTCGTTCCACAGCCGAGCTGTTGAACTTAAGAAGGAATCGTAGAAGCGACCCGTTCTCATGTGACAAATCTTAACCGTGTACAAATGTTGGGCGCGCGTTTGGCGTGTATCCCGACTACGCACCGGTGCCGAAGGGATCAATGACGCTAGTTCCTCAGAGCATCTTCCATTGTAATACCGATAGAACAAGGACAGCATACCTACCTGACGCCTGTGCTCTAAAGATTGCAGTCCGTTTGTTAAGATTGGGGAATCTATCAAACGGACCGCCCGTTTTTGCACAGAGTCAAGGGTTTTTTTCAGGTATTTAGGGGCTCCGGACCAGAGATGGCTGCCAAATTTAACAGTAGGGCGCACTTGCGATTTGTACAGGGTCAGCAGTTGTGTACTATTAAAGTATCTGCGGGCCCTGTACAGTACGCCCAGCTTCTGAGAGGCCAACTTTACTCTGGCTTCGATGGAGCCCCCGTACCTGAGCTGGTCACTTATAGTTACACCAAGCATATCAATGGAAGGCCTGTTCGGAAGATTTTTTCCGTTGAAGGAGACTAGATTATCATTTGGATCCTTTTTAGACGTAATCAGACAGGATTGGGTAGGTACCCCAGGAGGAAATACTCTCGAGATAACCGTCCATTCTCTGCTTCAAAGCCCTCCGAGCCGTTGGAGTTTGTGTGCCCTTTGGGGGCTTGTCAAACAAAAAGCTATCATGAATTGTACTGTCATCCACGTAGCAATGAATCGGTGCACATGTAAAAAGGTCATTGATGTGCAACAAAAACAAAGTCGGAGACAGAACCGATCCCTGTGGGACGCCAGCATTTATAGAGTGCGAGGAAGAGGTGAAACCGTCAGCAACCGCCTGAATCGACCTTTCCCTTAAAAAGTCAGCAATCCACGTACACAGGGATGCGGGAAGTCCGTAAGAAGGCAATTTGTTGACAAGTCCTCGGTGCCAGACCCGGTCAAAGGCCTTGGATATGTCTAGTGCGACCGTTTGGGTCTCACCGTGACGTTCCAGGCACCACCCCCAAACATGCGTCACATACGCGAGAAGATCACCGCACGAGCGGTTCCGCCGGAATCCGTATTGACGGTCGTTGATAATTTTGTTCTTCTCGAGGTATGTGAGCAGTTTGTCGTTGATCACATGTTCCATCACTTTGGACAGAACTGATGTGATCGCTATGGGGCGGTAGTTGGCTGGGTTGGAGCGGTTACCTTTCTTGGGAATAGGGTGAATGACCGCTTTTTTCCAACCAGAGGGCACAGTGCCACACTTCAGGGACATTTTGAAGAGCTTTGTCAAAACTGGAACTATTTCCGCAGCACACCTCTGCAATACCAGGGCAGGTATTCCATCAGGTCCACTAGCTTTGTTAACATCGAGCCCCCGTATAACGTGGAGTACATCCCGATGCCGGATCCTTAGCTTTTTCATATAGAAGCCACAGTGAGGAACCGACGGCGGAACAGCACCTCCGTCATCGAGGGTTGAGTTTTCCGCAAACATTTTCCCTAATAGGTTAGCCTTTTTGGTGGCGGTGTTTGCTAGTGAGCCGTCAGGTCTGGTAAGAGGTGGCAAACTGGGTTTGCCAAAAATTCCGACCTATTGAGCCCGCAAGCGACCAGAATGCTCTGCTGGCATGCGGGCAAGTAGCCAGCTTTTTGCTGATCTGCAGGTCGTGTTCAAACTTTAACCTATTAATGATTCTCTTGCATTCCTTTGCTGATTTGTTGTATGCTGATCTGCTTTCGGGCGTTCTAGATGTGTTGTAGGCTCGGTAAGCCGCGTTTTTTCGTCGAACCGCTTCGGAGCATTGTCGAATGAACCACGGCTTTGAACCCACACCAGTTTCTTTAGTAATCGATTGTATGAAGCCACTCATCGCTGATTTGATGACTTCACTAATCTCCTGGGCACATCTTGAAGGGTCCGAAGTCCGAAAACAAACAGCTGACCACGGAAAAGCGTTTAAACGGGCCCGCATACCGAACCAATCTGCTGACCTATAGTGTCCCACTTTTCTCCTCAGCCTCTCATTGGTTGGTCTGAGGCTAACGGGGATTGATGTCGTCACTAGGCAGTGGTCGGAGGATCCCAGAGGCGCTGTGACGTCAATATTATAACAGTGTGGCACAGTAGTTAAGAATAGGCCTAACAGATTGGAGCGGTGAGTCTGGACATCAGGAACTCTTGTAGGCTCCTGAACCAGTTGCTCTAATCCGTAGCAAATGGCAAAGGATTCTGCCTGTCGGCCAGCCGAGTCCATTGCCGACATTCGTGATGGCAACCCGTTTATGTGATGCTGTGTCTCCAATTCATCACCTACTCTTTTTCCTTTTTCAGGTGACGTTCAATAAAACTTCTTTATCAATAGATATGTACCTGATATCCAATGTATTGTCTGACATGGTAGACCCACAGGTATTTTATACATAGATTTGTATCTATTATTCATTACATTGTCTGACATGGTGGACCCACACATAGTTTGACCATCAGCAACTGACTCGTGGCTGACGTAATATCTGGAAGTTTTTGAAGTGAAACTTCTTTAGGCGCGTAATGGATTTTCGGGGACGGAGTAAAACCGAGTCAGGATCGACACGAAAATGCGGGTACCCCCACCACCGCTCACCGTTCACTGTCCCTCTCTCACCATATGCGCTTGTTGAGGTGGGGGAGCCGCTCACGAACGTTCTCTCTCTTCTCTTCTTTCCTCTCTCTCAGACACCAGCGAACTGCGCCACGCCAAGCATCAGCTGCTTGGTTAGTATACTGCGTCGTGAGTGTAATACGAGTGAAATACGTAATTGATTGTGGTTCATACGGTTTGGTACAGAATTTCAGTGTTAAAAATGAGTAGTGACGAGATAGAGGTGATGAACACATCATTGTCATTGTAATTTCTTTGTAATTTTTAATTGTAATATTGTTATTTATGTAATATTGTATACTTGTGAATAAATTGAAAATTTTTGGAACTATACATTAATCGAACGTCATTCATCTATAAGAAAATATTAGAAAAAGCAAATCCATGCTTCGTCGTTGAATTATTTAACCTCTAATTTTCAAACTAACCTAAGAGAGAAAATAGAGATGATGAAATGAAAATAGAGAGAGAGGAATACTAGAAGTTTCACTTCTGTCTTGCGTAGGCTTGACACACCCACTTTTTTTTTAACAACAATGGGTTTCCTAAAAAAAGGAACAGGAAGTTTCAGTATAAATGTGTGTCATAAAATAAAATAAATATAAAAACTCCGAACGTCAACACAAGCTTTGGACAAAGACACCACAAATACCAGGTAAAAAAAACTTTCAAAAATCTTTCACTCAATACAAACAAAGAGATAAACAATACATATTCCATGTACAAAATGAAAAAATTGATTAAATAATAAAAACAATATGTCAAAAAAATTATAACGTAAAAGAAGAAAACACATACAGGGTCTCCGGGGGTAAGGTGTGCTAACTTCGGGAGGTGATTCTACATGATGGTTGTATTAATAAAAAATAAATAACCTTTTTCGAAATTCCATAAAAAAAAATTTTGCATAGAAAAATAAATATTTATTTTCCCATACAAATTCAATTTTTATTAAATAAAAACTACCTCAAAACATTAGCATATAAACAAGGTTTTTTTAATTTTTTTACTATACTTTGTTAGTGCACCTAACCCCCGGACATCCTGTATACGTCCTACAAAATTCCATTTCTACATATATACATTATTATATACAACCGTACTTCATAATATTTACCGATTTTTTTTAAATTACTGACTTATATTATATCTATATTTATTATCTTTTATTTTCAATGTATATTATTTTATTTCAACTTCTTATTTTATATTACAGTGAGGTTCACACTATCAAAAAAAAAATTTAAACGCCCTGATGAGCTTTCACATGATACATATTTTACTGCATAATCAAAATGGTAGTTATGTCTTTGATAAATAAGGAAAACAATATCGGTCCCATATGAGACTCCTGTGGAACGCTGATGAAGACTTTAAACTGGAGCGAAAAGTTTGAATTGAGTTTAACTGATATTTTTCTTTAGTGCAGATAACTTTCTAACCATTTCAAAATATTTTCCGTTATTCCAAGGGTTTTTAATTTATTAATTTAAATTTTATGTGACACTTCAAAAGCCTTCTAAAGTCAGTGTACACTACGTCTGTTTGAAGACGCTTGTTCATTGTATTAAATAATTATTCCTGATAAAGCATTAAGTTTGTTAGACTAGATCTATTTGCCATGAAATCGTGTTGACGGTGCGAGATTATTTTATTGATTTCAGGCGAGAGTTTAGAGAACAGAGCAGATTAGAATAATAAGGGGATTGACGACTACATGATTCTGATATACATACAGGTCTATAGTTACACATATAAGATTTATTATCTTTCTTAAAAAGTAGAGCCAAGAAGCTTGTTTTCCATTTTTTCGGAAAGGTGCCAATTTTTAGAGATAAGTTAAACAGTTCACTAAGCGGATAAGTCAAGACTGATAAACATTTTGATAAGACGATTGGAGGAATATTATATATGATGTTAGAATGTTATTATAATGTTTTAATGTAATGTAAAGTTTTTTTATCTAATAATCATAATAATAAATAATAATAACAAAAAATTATAATTTGGTGTCTCACATCGGGCAGTAACAACTAGTGCTAGTCACATATCTTCAGTCTAGATTACATAAGTATAGGTACAAACAAACGAAATACACGATACTAAATTTAACCTGACGAATAAAAAGGTATTGGGGGAAAAATGCGTATTCGGCATTAGAGGATCATTCATGTTCGCATTAATTTATTGCCGATTGTGTCTCGTACAAGCGATCCGATTTTTCTATAAGCTTTTAACGCCGATGAAACGTGTGAATCTTTCCATAAAAAGGAACACATTATTCGTACAAACAATAATATTATTCACGATGTCGCTGTAACTGCAACTAGCGCAGAATTCCACATTTCGTATACGGTAAAGAGCAGTGGGTAGAACGAGCTTTCAAAGGAAAATTTATGTGTAAAAGTTTATTAGCATAATTGTGTTTGGAGTGTTATCAGGGGAACAACCCTCATTCCTATATCGAATCTCATATTATTATAGAAAGGAAGATGATTAAGTATTGGTAAAACCGCCCAATGAGTAAAATTTGTTACATATTTGTTTGGGATACATACACAAATAATTGAACTCTCGCTTGTTAATTAAGGTGAAAATGAATTGAGAACTTTTAATTATTTTGTATGACCCATATAACTTATAATATCTGTATTCTACAGAATAATGTTTAATTGTACAAAGTTTTATAATAATGATACAAATATTTGCATGATTTGTATAGCGCTGTTTTGAATTGAAAAATCAATTCAAATGCGGTGCGCAAATATTTTTTTTCTAATTTTTTGTCTTCTTTTTTTTCTTTTCATATTGACTGCGGTTTGATAAAACTTTTCAATCCACAAAATAGCAATTTTACAGGAGACGACAAAAAAGAATACAAATTCGTGAAACCAATTTAAAATCTTGAAGTTTACATAAATACTTTTTTTTTTTAATTTCTATTTAAAATACTGCAATAAATCTATTAATATGAGAGATTTGATGGTAGAGTATTTTCATCTATGGCTTTCACAAAATAACCTTGAAAAACTATACATACGCATACATTTTAGTTTATAGTGCAAAAAAACGAATTAATCAGCAAAAATTACTTCATTTTTTTGTACTTCAAAAGATTATTCCATACCCACTGAAAAGTTACATTATATAAAAATGTGGCTTGAAGTGTTTACGAAAACACAGTCGATAATATAATGTATTTTACAAAAGAGTTCCCGGAGCCGAGCATCTCTCAATAAATAATGTTTATATAGGTTTCCAGGAAAATAACATGTTTAGTGTAACAAAAAATGGTTTACGGATATCCTCGGTGATCAAATGTAAATATAAACCATACCTCATTACTATCGTGTTTATGGTACTGCCAATAACTACTCTGTTAAAACCTGTTTTTCTGTTATATTCGTTAAATAAAGAAACAGAGGTTAAGACTGAGTTTTCAGGAGTAGGTATATCCATATTGACCAAGATTAATGAACTCACTGCAGCGCTAATAAAACCAACTCCTCATTCAGACCGGGAGTAAAAGGACCCCGAACTCAAGCGAGCGCTCTACGCTTTTTGATATAACCGCGCTGTCAGGGAAGCGGTAACATTTTTACGGTGGAACACACGACGATTTGAAGTGCCAATATTTTCAAATTCTATTTTAGTTCATTTTCTCCCACTATCCCACAAATGATATACTTCACAGAATGTTATATCGGAGTTCCCAGCATCAAAACTGTTCGTAAGTATCGATCTAAAGTTAATTGAACAAATTTGAATAATGGCTGTCATTGGTTGCTTGTTCGGTCAGCAGCTAACTTCAGTCTAGTGCTTTTAGTATCAACATTCCGAATTGTGTAAAGTGTGGACACATACAAACTATAGAACATATTATCGTAAGAATTTCTACTTCGCTAGTTTCTGGGAGGTACATATTTAAGTGCTGTACCAAGTGATTCATGATGGCTTCGATAAACCACACTTCCAATTACGACTTTCACCTTTTTTTTTCCACCATAAAAACGAAAAGAAGAACACAAATTGACCTGAAAAAACGCCAGAAAAAATTGCATACCCTGTCAGATTTCGCTCATAATCAATACGGGAATAATATAATTATGCATTTCACCAAAATACATCCCTTTTGTCAAAGGTTCATGTCACGTCTGAAAACGGCATTCAAATAAATACGTCCGCGTTATGCAAGACGGTCTTTTTGCTGCGCGGCAGGCTGTGACAAAACCTAATCGAGGCATATTTTAGCCATGGGGATTGGAGGGGTGGTTACCGCATCGCGTCGCGTCGTGTGAAAGCGTGCAATTAACCACGGCACTGTGGCGGCCGTTAAAAATACCTTAACGTTTCGTGTGAACTGTTACTGTTGCATTTAAGAATATCAAAATAAATAGGGTTTTTTTGCGTTTCCCTACAAAGAGAAAAGTTGAATCGATATTAAAACCAGCAGTCTAGGATTTGAGATAAACGGTATATTAACTTTTTTTTATTGCAAACAAGATATATTTTTTTTCATGTAAGTTTAGTCACTTGATATCGTATGTAATAAAGCCTACATTTCGGGTTTCGGCTCATGTGTGTATGCGTTGTTTGCAATTGTATTATGCGTAATGCATAAAATTATTCAAGTTTAGCGAACTTTAATTTTTCAAAATTGGAATTGAAAAGTATAAATCATATGAGACAAGCAATAAAGTAGAATCCAAAATGACTGAATTAATTAATAATAATTTACTTGAAACGTGCATTTATTTTGATTATTTTATTACAGATTTACTTTTATTATTTACATCTGCTTTTTATATTCAATTATTATTGATATTATTACATTGACTAGAGCATCAAATTTAACTGTGGCTCTCAAAAAATGTGATGTTTAATGTTGAAAATTGACATCATTTATTTGTTAATGAAAGGCAACGAGGTTCACAAATCCCACAATCAATATTATCCCTTGATTTTTCACGGGTTATTTATAAAATTGTATTAAGTCATATTAAGGGTGACGTACTTAGAAGATGCGAAAAGAATTATCTGAAATTTGTAACTGGATTCTATAAAAACAATTAAATATGTATTTTACTGAGTGTGCGTCAAGCGGTTCAGAAATCATATAAAATTATGATAATTGAGACTTACACAAGTATTTAACTAATGTGTTACTACTGAACGTAATATTTTGGCGCTGAAAGATGTGCAGTTTCATAAAAGTCATAGATCCACATAAATTAGATTTTGGTTGTGTAGCCATTGTAAGGTTGATAATCAAATACGGGGATTTTTCCATAAAAAAATACCAAAAATTATTCGTTCTTTATTTTTATAGATTTTCAAAAGTGTTAATTATCTAAAATTTACAAAATTCTTCTATTGATTGAGCGTAGGGTAGTCCTGTTTTACTTTAGTCTGTCCATATATTTATTTGTAAGTTCCGTTTCGTTTAAAGATGGTGATTCTTGATAAATGAGAAATCGTAGAATTTATTTGGGTTCTCGTATTTGTCTTTTATTCAATATTAATTGCATCTACCTGTCTGAAGAACGTTTTAATTGTCATTGAGGTAATGATGTTTCTTTGGACATATTAAAATAAAACACAAACTTACAAAAATATATATTTACAATTACTGAGGTTGATATTTAAGTACCTACATATAAATTTTATGATTTCACAGTAAATGTGTTTTATTTTATCATAAAAAAATTGCAACATACTTTTTTTAGGACGCGAGGTCTACTGTTGAAAGAGTTACTGGTGCTTATTTTAAACGACCACAATTGCTGATATTTTTTGTGTATTTTACGTGTGAATAACAGGTTCTGCGATGACTCGTGTTTACAATGTTGCCATGAAACAGCTTGTCAGTTTTCAACAGGTGAAATATTAATTCGCAAAATTAGCAACATCAAGAGTAATCAATTTGGGAGACGAGTGGATCACCACCACACCTGCGACAGTTGACCCAAGTGGTTCGCCACCTTCTGGCAGGGGGTGAGGTTCACCTTTATGGGGTGAGGTTTGTCTAGGTCCTGGCATCGGATGCGTCTGCCCACCTACTGCGTGGCAGGTTGGATCGGAAGAGACTGGTTAAGGGAGCCCTTTGACCTCTCGCGCCGGACTCTCTACCCATCGTCTTGCACCGCAGTGGGAGGGATGTATGTATGCGTCCGTCACTCCTGGATAGATTGACCTCCAGATTCCTATCCACTCCTCACACCTTTTTTCTTCCCAGAACATCCTTCTTTTCCCTAAAAAAACCCCCATCAGCATTCCCAAAGATGACATAGGCTCCGAGGGGAATTATTTTCCCCAGGGTCTGTGTGGAGCCAATGTGAAAAAAATGAATCCTACAAAAAATTAACTCATTTGGTTCGTCCTTAATATAAGCGTAAGTCCCATACGAACACTCCAAATAATGAAATAGTCCTCTATCTCTTGATATGAACGTGTCATCAATAATTAAATAATATAAAGTATGTTTTCAGCACCTTCCAGAGTGGAAGATTCTCTCAGTATCATCCTGGTGTAAGACCATCATTCAGAATTGAAACCAGTGGCGTAGCTACCTAGGGGCTACGCGGGGCAGTGCCCCGGGGCCCTCAAGCTCAGGGGGCCCTCGAATCCTTACCAGAAATCTCGATCGAACTGAACTTTTGGAAATTTCTCCAATTTTCAAATTCAAAATAAAAATGACAGGTTGCAACTTGCAACTCCACTTTAATCATGACAACTCAGTTGAGAGAAATTCAAAAGTTATGCCTAGGGAATTCCCCTAAATTCTTTCTGTAGGTTGGCAGTGTTGTCAATTTGACGGATAGTTAGGTATATGTGCCTCATTCCCCAACAACACTTGTAGCGTATTGAAATATAGATAAAAAGAAGAAACCCAGTGTTGCATTTAAACGCAAACAACGCCAAGAAAGAGAAGATAGTAAACAAAAATTGACAAGATTTTTAGTCAGCCTTCTGCAAGTACATCTGGCCAAAATATTTCTATTGATAGTGACTCAAAAAATGTGGTAACTGCAGTGTTGGTTGAGAAGCCTACTGAAGAAGATTAGACAATTATTGCAGTTGGAGATACCTCCGCCGCCGATCATGTGAACGTGGATGATGTTTGCATGACACACATAGGAGCGGAGGGTTTGGAGGAACCACATTTCATATTTTTATTTGATAATACCTAATCAGTTTACATAGCAGTGGGGCCCCATTTTTTAATTTGCCCCAGGGCCCTTGGTTACCTAGCTACGCCACTGATTGAAACGTTACTTGAAATGACTTTATTCGTGCTTAGTGACCAGATCTGAAGAGCGAGGTACTTTCCCAACTTCCTCTTCCCCTTTTTCTTCTCCTCTTCACTACCTTTAGACTCATAACATACCCCAATTGGGTATGACATAGTCTCACTGGCTCCAGACAGGTGGGAGCAGTTGGCACTCTTGTGCGGTATTCACATAAACAATTCACAATTCAAGAGTTCGAAGCCAAATCGTGTTGAAATCAAAACATAATGTATTATTGTTGCATTGTTACTAAAATAGCGAAGGTTTCTACAATAGTTTATCTGGATGTGATAATCTTCAGGACGGAATTCAAATGCATAGTAAACAATGTCAAGGTATGCGCTCTTAGAATTTTCTAACGCATTCAACATATAAACTTGCTGTCCCTTTTCCGCTAGTCACAATAAGTAGTAAACGTAAACTAAACAAAGGACATCGCGGGACAAAGGCATTTTCTATATCGTATATTTATTAGTAGTCTGCTTAGTCCAAAGAATAAATGAAATAAAAAGTAAAATAAACAAACTGTAGCAGAAAAACTGTGACGAATGGTTTTGGTTTATAAAAACTACTAATAACGAAGCGAACAAAAAATAATGAGAACTGAGATTATTTCACTCACAATATCATGCACCTGATTGAACAGGTGCCGATATGAATAGTAAACACTATAAGCTTCCTTACAATATTCTTTTATAAACATCGTATACACTTGAAGTCTCTCTTTCGCTAGTGTGACAATAAGCAGGGGTAAACAAGACAAAGGGCTATTCCGCGCCGATGGAAGCATATACCGATGCATAAATACGTTCAACGCTAAGCTTTTTTATTGCAACCAACTCTCACTTCGTTACCTATACATGTGGACTCGTACGAACATCTCTTGAAATGTACGCGTATTTCTTATAGAATTACGTACGTCTCTAAATAAATAGGTATGTATATATCTTAAATAGTATTTAACATGTACGTGTATCTCCATAAACACGCATAATTCTCAATAAGTAACTCATTCTCAATGAGTTTTATAACTCGTAGGTACATGTAGTGTGTTAAGGGATGCACCTTAAAAACTTTAACCAGCGATTCCTGGCTTTATTCGAAGTTGAAATAAATTATGAAATTTTGCCTTCATGTAAATTTTTAATTTTTTTTTCAAATTAAAAATGAAAATGTTATCACATGTCGTCAATACTAACTCAAAATAAGTAGTAAAGGACCCCCCACCCCGATCCCAACTCTTCAACAAGTACTTAAAAATATTTTTTTTTGTAATAAAAAAATCACCGCTTACCAAGAAGTCTTCCAAACTTTTTACTAAAAATAAGCCCAGGAATCACCGTTATAAGTAAGTCAGGTACGTCTCTTAACATCCTGCATAATTTTTGCATGTTTATAATAATCTCACTTTTTTGTTTGCGAAGGTGACACTTTTTTCTCTTAATTTCTATGTGGTAGTAGTCGTAGATACTGTACAAAGACTCGGGCCTTCCTGAGTGGAGTTATAAAAAATATTCATAATAAGAACCATAATAACATAATTACATTCCCAAAAACGTCTGATGTTTTACTCAGCCACATTATTATTTCGTCCTTGAAAAACGTGCTAAGTGGCGAAACGGTGATTCCTAACGTAAAGCTGGGCTACTTTGGCCGTGTAGCGGTTTGCCTTCGAGTCCCTGGTCGCATATTCATAACTCCCTATTAAAACTTAAGAGCCTTTTTGGGTAGTTGTGTCTCGCGACGCCACTTTTACCAGGAAATTTATTAAATTACATCAAATTCACCATGTTTTCTGGCGTAGATAGCCGCCGTAATTTCGAAATTTTAATTAACACACCTCGCTGAAGGTTGTACAAGCCATTATAAATTAAATGCTAATGTTGTTATATTAGTTTTGTTCGGAGGGCGCATCTTTCATAATGAAGAAACGTAGTTGGTAACACTTTTGTCGGAAAGTTTAATTTATTGCCAATGTATTCCGCAAAATGAAAATTTGCGAAAATCGTTGTCTCCGTATTATTTAAATGTGATAATTTTTTATTTAGACATCACATCTTTATTAATATTTGAAAAAAAGACCAAATAAAAATTTTCACACTTTATAAGTAGACCGCACCAATTTCAGTCTGAAACAGCAATTCTCTAACTGGTATATTTCCATTAAGTACGTAAATATTATATTTAAATATTTTGTGGTCAGAAATGGATAATATTAGAATGTGGAAAAATGTTTAACATTAGTTTGAAAGGCCATGAAATTCCTCCTTTAATTAGAATTTTCTGTAGTAAAAATATAAAGGTTAATTTCTTGCTGGAAAAACAAACAGCAAAATTGATATTTATTTTCAAAAAAATGTTTTAAATTTTGTCCTTTGACGGAAAAATCAACAAAAATAATTTAACGTATGGTAAATTGAAGCGTTTCTTGTCACTGAAATTCTGCACTTCTGTTGCTCAAATAGAAATGAAACGCTATGTTGGGTGACTGGTAGGTATTTACACGATGCAAAATATTATGGGATGCATTTAAGGTAGGTACCTATTCAAGTAAAATTTGTGCTTATCCAATATTGAATGTTGTAAAACAATTTTAATTTCCTTTGAAATCGGCTATTTATCGGAATATGAGTGCTCTATGGCCTTATTAACATATTGCTGTTGAGTTAATTTGGTTAAAAAAAACTGGATGGTTCTTATGTTAAACTTATATCAAATTTCTCTGAAAATAATTTTTGTACATTTCAGACTGATAGTTTTTCTGTTCGTGGAGCCTGAAAAAGCAACATAAAGAAAGTAAGTATAATATAACACACCAAAATTAGGGAGGCGGGTACGGGTACCGCCATCTCGGGAACCATTTATTGGATAACCAACACATAGGTTATAGGTTACCCAAAGTGGTTCGCTACGTTTGTTAACTTTAGAAGGGTGCCCAGGTTCAGGGGGAGATATTTGTCTATGTCTTAACGGCAGATTCGTTTGTCCATCTATTGCGTTACGAGCCGAATCAGGAGACTAGTTGAGGGATACCTTTTGACCTCTACAGCTAGAAACTCGAAGATCCATTACTTTGATCTGCAATGGGAGGAATGGATTCATATACACGTCGCTCCTGGACACATTGAACCCCTGATTCTTACCCACCCCTCATACGTTTTTCTTTCCCAGAACTTCCGTTTCTTCCTTTCCATAAAAATATCCTGCACACATAATACCATCCCCAAAGATGATCTCAAAAATGACCCGTTTTCTCAGGACTCCCTGCGTTTTTAAAAAATGTACATCTGTACAATAATAGCTGCGCCAGTATTAAATCCTTGTTGTACCATTGCAGTATTCAACAATCATGGAAATATCTTGGAAATGCTGGGAATCTGCAGTCTTAGTTCTAGGAGGGATGTAGCTTTTTTCTGATGGCTTAAAAGCTTCTGAATGTTTTATGATCAATTCCAGATATTCTGGCTAAAATATGATAAAATGTTACGGATACTTACACGCGAGGCCGCTAACACAGGCATTTTAATCTTCTGAGGTGCAAAATTAACTTACCAATGGTGACCGACCTTGGAAGACTTTCTAGGTTAATTAACTGCCCCGCAGGAAATGTGAATATTTTCCACATACCCTGTAACTATTTAAAGCACTAAGTATTATTTAAGGCGATGCACTTCGTCGTGTGATATTTTAAATTGTGCCGCTATCAATAACAACCCTTACGTAGATGGCGATGAGGTTTAAATTCCCGCTTAACACCATCCGCCTGTTTTGATTTATGTAAGAAAAAAACATGGCCAAAAAGTGCCTTTTATTTTATTTTGTGGATGTTCAGCCATAAATACTTTATTTTTTTCGATCATTTTATAAATAACTTAATTTTCCACATTAAAAGCAGTTTTCATAGGCCTTTACATTCTTTTTTTCTGGGCTTATAAAAAAACTTATCTAAAAATACTCGTTTATTTAAAAGGCCAAGATGTATTCTACTCGCAGTATTTAATTAAAGCATCTGAAACATTACTAGGCGACCAAATTTTCAAAAAAAAACACATGATTTTGCATTACTACGTATGGCATCGCCTTAACCAACTTTGTATACCCACAGGTTCTCTTTTTTGTTTTAAATGTAATCTTACATATTTATAATGCAAATTTTTTTATTTAATTTCCTTATTATTATTGGTTTTCATTCTTATTCATAAAGAATTAATGACAAGTCTAGCTTCACTTTGGTAATATATTTCACAGATAAATGTAAGGCATATACGATTCACACCCGAAAGTAGCAATACTGGTAGATTAGAAGTGGTACCCACACATTCCGCTCTCATTTGTGCATCCCTATCTTACTCTACCAAACACACATATAATAACGCTACAATAATGCTATTTAGCCAATGTTTTAATGTGCTTAGGTACATATATTATGTGCAAAGATTAACATCTTATTTGTACACATCCATATTGTGAAAATTACAATTACCTACGAAATGTATTGTCACCTCAATAAATTGATAGAAAAATCAAGCTACACATTAAACAACAAAATAACATATTTAAACGTACCTGAATTCTTCACATACAAACAGGATGTCCTTATAAGGGGATTGCATTTATTTAAAAATTAAAGTCATTATTTTTAAGAAAAGTTTTATTTCGTTCTAAAGCACAAATGTTTCAATTGTGAATACAATAAAATATCTGATAAATGCGTCCATCGGCTATCTTTGCAAAGACTTTTTTGATGAAATTTAAGATACCATCGTTGAATAATAATTTTAGTTTTTTTTTTTTTTTTTTAACATTATTTCTGGCTTTCACCCTTCAAGGGTGTTCTTGGCCATCATTTAAAATTATTGAGAAATGAAAGGTGAATTTAAATATTAATTTTATTTAAATAGGCAAATTTCAAAATTATAATGAAAATTGGAGTCGAGTTCAGACTTAAAAGAGATGAAATGTTGAATGGAGGGGAGGCAATTTTAGATAAGGCTTGATAGAATAGAGGATATTTGTTTAGAGAGGGACAACCAAAAAATATGTGATCTAAAGTTCCCACTTCTAGACCACAGAATGTACAATCTGGGGAGTCAACAACGTGAATTTTAAAAAGATGGGAAGGAACGGAACAATGTCCGATCCTCATTCGAATGAGTGAAGAAATTTCTTTTTTGGAAAAATGAGGGAATTGCTGAAACCACGGTTTTGATGGAATAGTCCTTTGTATTGAGGCATAGCAGGCTCCCTTGGATTGACTAGCAATGTGCCAATACTCCGACCAAACACTGCGGGATCTATCTTTGATGATGGAAAAAATGTCAGATAGGGGAATGTGGTTTACGAGGGTAACAACAGGGTTGGACGAATAATTTTAGTTCGTTTGGGAAAATCTCTAGTTAGATCTCCGCCTTGTTAACTAATTATTGTTTGTGACGTATTGTCTTGACACGTGACTTCAGAAAACCACAAAGAAAGAAGTCACGTCGTGTCAAATAAAACGATGTTGCTGGCTAATTCTGATCCGCATTTCTTAATATAACTAGACCAGGAATTTTCGAAAATTTTCCGAATTTTTTTCCGATAGAAGAAAAAGAGGTAAGAAATTTCTTCAAAGTATACGAACTATTTCAGAAAAAATTTCTCCTCTTTAATAATTAGCAATATTTACATTTTCGTGCGGCGTTCTATATTCGGCGGCAAATTTATAATTAAAGAATGGTGTGAAATTTTAATTAAGCGTTCTTATTGGAATATTCTTTGTAATACGATAGCAAGAAAAAAACAATCATCAAAGTGTATTTTTTAAACATCCAGACAAAATATTTGGCAAAATGGTGGCCTCTGATTATTTACTCGCAGATTTTCAAGGAAAAAAGGGCTAGATTATTGAATATTAAAATAAGAGGTCTTGATTTAAGAAAATCCTTCGATCAGGTACTAGTTTTTTTATGTTTTCAATAAACTGTATAAATTTCATACAACTTTATAAATAGTATTAATTCAAAAATCCGTCCAGTGATTTTTGAATTACAGTAAAAACTTAATTGAACAAATACGGCAATAACTTTTATATATATACTATATTTTTATCAAAAAAGTTGAAACATAATAAAATAAATTTGTATTATTCGTTTTATGAATCAAATAAACTACTGTAATTTATAGTGATTTGTTTTTGGGATATTATTCCACGTTGCGCTAGCTCCTTATTTAGCTAACGTTTCGGACAGCATTGCAGTTTCCATCATCAGGGCAGATGTGTAATTTTATAAATTAGAAACGTTTGCTAAAGAAGAAGGTAGCGCAGCACGGCATAATACTCCTAAAACAAATCACTATAATACCTTTGACCGTGAAAATCTCTAATCATACCAACTGTAATTTAAAACACTTTTTTCACGCCATTGACTACTCCTAATACCTTCAATAAACTAATAAGACTATAGAAATATTATTTATCATATGTCGTGGGTTTCAAAGTGATATTTTTCAAGAATTTCCTATAATTTTTTAATAATATATCATATATTGAAACGTGTTTGTGTAAGCTTTTTCATAGGCTGCTGTTTCTCGAGTATCCTTGTGATTTTTAAAAGATTTTGAACGCCTACACAAACTACTTAACATTCGTATAAAAGAAAAAACCCTTTAATCGTTCAGCGTGGGCTCTCTGAGTAAAATAAACTAGTCTTGTTTTTTCATGGGATATGAAAGGAAAGCCTTTTCCACGGGGAAAGTAATCCCCATTCCAGGAATGTAATCCCCCGTGATATTACGGGGGATAAAGGCGAAAAAATCTTTGCGTTTAGAAAAAAATAAAAACTTTTAATTTATGGAAAATACGTTCCACAAATCGCCCGCCTGCGGAGGTTCCGTTTCGCGATGGATTTAACATTTCCACGACGGGTAACACTAATTTTCTTTTAAAGTCATCACAAATTTTAATAACAGAGACAAGTTACGGTGAACGATATGTAAAACGAAAAAGTTCCAAAGCCAAAAAAGCAGTTAAAAGAAAATGTATTTTAGAAGACCTAAGAAGAGCTCTCTTGACTGTAGGTAATGTACAAATCTAAGTAAACTATATCGCGATCTGAATAAGGAGATACTTCACAATCCTCTTAATCAAATATAAAATTATATTTAATGTAAATCAAAATAAATAATGGTATTATTAAATTCTGCAAGCATTTCAGTTTTTAATTATAGAATTACACCTGTTTCAGCGTTCAAGATCATTTTCAAACTGAAGTTATGCCACGTTGAGATGACTTATTTATATGCTTCTATCTACCTCCGCCAAATTTTAATTTTAATTGAATTTTATTTTATTCTTCATCATTAAACCCGCTAAACTACAAAAACAGCTTGAGGGGCAAAATAATTTAGCAATTCTATTACCAACACATTACGGCATAATTTTACAAAAACATTTAAACAAGTTGTCTAATTGGTGTATATGCAATAAACTGGCACTTAACATTAGTAAATGTCAAATAATAAGATTTTATAAAATAAAGAAACCGACAATTTATGAATACAATCTTGACAAAATTATATTAAACTCAGTAGAAACAATAAATGATCTAGGTATTATTTTTAACTCAAAACTTACATTTATTAGCCATATAACTAATATTATTAAAATACCAATGAAGATTTTAGGATTTATTATTAGAATAACCAAACAACTTTGTAACATTGATACTATTCGAATTTTATACCTAACGCTAGTGAGAAGCATTTTGGAATATAACTCTACAATTTGGGCTCCACATTACAATATCCATATTCAAGCGATTGAAAAAGTCCAGCATAGATTCCTTTGGTATATTAATTTTAAATTAGGTATTCCAAGAGAATCCGTGGACTATAATTTGTTATTAAACTGGACTAATCTCGTAAATTTATCAGATCGCAGAAAAATCTGTGATCTATGTATATTATAATTCTAAAATATAATTATAAATAATTATAAAATAATTGACTCGGTCCTGGATACCCCTGATTTAATAGAACTAATACGATTTCATTGCCCTGGTCGCGCTAACAATAGACTGAATCTACCGTTCTACTATAATAACACATATATTATCACATTATTACTCACCAATCAGTCGATTAAACATTTTGGGAAATGAACATGCTAACATCGGCGACATTTATTTCTTAAAATTAGCGCAATATAAACATGCACTCAAAAAATATTTTTCCATAATGTAACTTTATATACGCAATATGGACATGTTGAAATGAAATGATGACATTTCTCATTGTTCTTTTTTTGTTACTTTTGGTTGTGATACACAAAATAATTGTATAATATGTTTAAGTTTAAAACTACTATTATGTAATGATTTTATTTTTCTTACTTTTGTACTCTATTTTATGTTTATTTATAAAAGGCAGTATAGCCGTTTATGTATAAAAAATAAATAAAATAAAAAAATAAAACACGTAATGCTAATTTCACACGAGCGCTTCACTCTTACGTAGCTTGGCCTGTTTTACTATATCCATTGGGAATGTATAGCGAAAGATATGGTGAAATAAACTACACCCTCATATTAAATATTATGAGAGTATAGAGCTCATGTGAGGCCCGCATAAATAATTTTCAATAATATTATATGTGTTGTTTCATTATTAATTCATTAAGAATAATGTATTTCAAACTAAATAAACCCCCCAGCATTGCTTGGGGTTCACAGTGTTTTATAATCAGACTTAGACCTTTCTCTTATTTTGAACGTCAAGTGTACAAATTTTCATCAACCTTGAAATAAAACTGTAGATTTGCATTCAAATCAAATCTACGCCGTCCGCCCGATGCGACAATCAACATAATAATAATATTGATTCGATTATTCGTAAGCGCCGTTTTCTGAGAAAATCATCTTAAGGGCGCTTGAAAACTTAATTTATACATTTAAGGCGATGCCATACGTAGTAATGCAAAATCATGTGTTTTTTGTTTGAAAATTTGCTCGCCTAGAAATGTTTCAGATGCTTTAATTAAATATTGCGAGTAGAATACATCTTGGCCTTTGAAATAATCGAGTATTTTTTATAAGCCCAGAAAAAAAATAATGTAAAAGCCTATGAAAACTGCTTTGAAGTTCAAAATCTCCTACTTACGAACCCATTTTCGTTATGGTTTTATTGTATAATGTGGCAAATTAAGTTATTTATAAAGAGATCGGAAAAAAATATTTTTTTTTTCGTAAACATCCACAAAATAAAATAAAAGGCACTTTTTGGCCATGTTTTTTTATTGCGTAAATCAAAACAGGCGTTAAGTGGGAATTTAAACCTTATCGCCATCTACGTAAGGGTTGTTATTGTTAGCGGCTAAATTTGAAATATTACACGACGTAGTGCATCGCCTTAATCTATTTCTATCACTTAGACTTATAAGTTATTACTGGTGGCTTATAACTAAATTAGATAGCTAGTGATCTATAACTAGTGGCTTATAAATACGATTAATGTCTAGTGATTTACAAATAATACTTAGTGCCTTAAAAGTATACATATTTTTATGAACGAGTTGTTATTTACACAAAACTTCTAGAATATTACATACAACTACGGCTTAGGTTAGATATTTACGACTAGCATACATATTTACGTTCACAAATACAGATTGTTATGATTTCTACTGTGTCTATCTGTGTGTTGAAATATATAAAATTATTACACAAAAAAAGTTAACGCATAATTAATGGTTATTACATTAAAGTGGGTAGTCAAGGAGAAAGGTAAATCCTTGGCATGAGCATTGATATTGAAAAGGTGAGTCTTTGGTTTTGCTCTTAACTCAGATGAGCTGTGGACTATATAATAGATTTTCTCCATAATATATTGTATCAGCGCCCTTGAAGTGATTTTCCATAGAAACTGCGCTATTCAGTTCAGCCAAATATTATTATTATTTATGGCACGTTCCAGAGTGGAATATACTCTTAGGATCACACTGGTGAAAGACCACCATCCATAAGTGAAACGTCACTTGAAATGACTTTAGCTGTGTTAAGTGACCAGATCTGACTAGCCAGATACTTCCTCACCTTCTTCTGACCATCTAGGCTTCGTATTAAGAACAACTAAAAACTTTAATTCTTTGCAAGCCATTAAACTATTATACGTATCTCTAGTAAGAAGTCTAATTGAATATAACTCAGTAGTTTGGTCTTCATCTTATAAAATTCACATTAACAACATTGAGCGAATACAAAAAAAAAATCTACGTTTTATAAATTTTAAATTAAATATCCCTGTCGAAGACTTAAAATACAATTTCTTATTAAATACTCTAAAAATACATACATTAGAAGATAGACGTAAAATAAACGATTTAACGTTCTTATTCAAAATACTTAACTCTAAATTCGACTGTTGTGAACTCCTGCAACTTATAAACATACATACACCCACAGTAACAACACGACAAAATACAATATTCTACAGCAGCACACATAAGCGTAACTACATTGCCCACTCTCCGATACAACGACTTCACACCATGGGAAATCATTACTTGGGTGATGTTGACATATTCAATACCAACTTGGCAAGTTTTGTGGATCATTTAAAACATTTATTTCAACAATACTCCTAAACACATCATGTAAACCAACAAATAGCTGTAATTTTCTGTTTTTGTTTCTTGTGTTTGTATGACTTGTTACATAGCTTTTATCGAATGTAATTTTATTCTTATTTTTTATGTTTGAAAGTATTTGTCAAATTAAAATTATACTATCAACCATGTAAAAGCCCTCTGGGCGTTAAATAAATAAATAAATCTCCTTCCTTTCCACACCACCTTCAACCTCACAACATACCCTTATCCGCATATTGGATCTGCCATATCTCAATATCTACAGACGGTTGGGAGCAGTTGCGAATCTTATGCTGTATTCACATAAAAAAATATAAGTTAAATAAGTGATAATAGCACACCAATCAGAAGCTAGCAATTTTGTTGTAAATCATAACTTGCTAGAAAATATTCTGAAATCCTTTTGGAGATAGTATGTAAACTCGGCCACCCTGACAAATCATTAATTTCATTCGCATAATGAGCATTCATTTGAAACCCGCCAATACGAAGACCCAAAACACATTTAAATTCAAAAAAATCCCCATTATGATTGGAATAAGTTCAATATTTCTTGGGATCCGATAATTGACCACTACACCAAAACTAAACCCAGAAAACTATTTTTAATAATTATTTTTTTTAAATCGCTTCCATACCATCCTATAGGATCTGAGTTGGCAACATGGTCTCATATCTACAAGCATAAGAACAGACACACTTAACCGCAATCTTTACACATCTGCCCTGATGATGGCTGTCTGAAACAAGGGGTTAAAGAAGGAGGTAGCGCAACACGGTGTAATACCCCAAAAATAAATCACTATAATTCTTTTAGCCGTGAAAATCTCGTATCAAATTTAAATAATTCGACTTAATTATAAAGAAATGACGAACACGTCACATTCACGAACACATTCACGAACACATTCACGCAAGCCTGGCTTTATTTTGATTAGCAAATCTTACATAATTAATATATAATCTACTCAAACGAAACGAAATGAAAACTTTCGATTTATCTAAATCATATTGTTGGTACTCATAATGTACAGTGTACACCAATTCGTTAACATCATTAAGCAAAATAGTGATTTAGCATTAAGCTTCGCCTTAAGTGAAATGATTATTATGTCCATGGTAACATATTTTCTTTAAATGATTTAAAATTGTTATTTTTAATATAAATACAAAATAAAAGGTTATTGGTATTTATGAAATATTTAATAAATTATGTAGTAATATACCACTTCCATTGTAACCTATGTACCTACCGAAATACAACATTTCCATCATTTTTATAAAATACGTAGCTATGTTTGAACAAAAAATTGTACATCCAGGGTTTTCCAATAAGAGGTGTTATTTTGAATGGCCCGCTATTTCGGTAGATGTTACTTTTAAAGCTGTTATTTTTTAACATTTGACAAGTAGAAACTACGCCATTAATAAAAATGGAACGATACACGCTTCAAAAACGCATTGAAATTATTAAAATTCACTTGAGTGAATCAAATGCAAATCATCTTGAGTGATGAGGCCCATTTCCACCTCGGTGGCTTCGTCAACAAGCAAAATTGTCGCATCTGAGGCTCGGAAAACCCAAGAGTTATTGTTAAAAAGCCTTTTTATTCTCAACGTGTGACTATTTAGTGCGTTTTATGGTCCAGCGGAGTCATTGGACTTTACTTTTTCGAAAATGAGGCTGGAGCAACAGTTACGGTGAATGGATTGCGCTATCGAGAGATGATTAATAATTTTTCAATAGCCGTAATTAGATGGTATTGATCTGGACAACGTTTACTTTCAACAAGACGGCGCTACGTGCCACACAAGCAACGAAACTATTGATCTTTTACGATTGAATATCAAAATAACACCTCTTATTGGAAAATCCTGTAGTTGATGGGGACGGGAGTATATCATTAAATTATTATTATAACAACTCAAACAAGACTTCAGTTTGAAGAGTCAAATCCCAAACCCTAACATAAATAAACACTCCGCTTTAACTCGAAACAATCAACTTGCCTTAAATGAACAGAGAGTATAATAATATTAATGTCAATTTAGTGAGTAATTAACTGAAAACACGTAAACATCGAAAACTTACATGTCAAGTCAAAGGCGAATAATAGAAGTTTATATATATTAAGTACATGATTTTTTAATGATCAATGGATTATTTGTTTAAATTTTACTGAGGATTGAACCTTCCTCCCCAGGGAATGAACTAGGCATATATGTAAATATCTAGTTACTTTTTATGGATCTGTCATGACAAAATACCTTAACATATTACTTGCTTTATTTATTTATAAGTAGTTCGATTTCTATAATGGTTTGGAGAAAAACTGTTTTGTGTTTACCAAGATGACTAAATATTTCCCGTAAAAGTAAAGGAAAGTTAGAATTTGTAGATATCATAAAAAATACGTCACATTTTCAAAACGAAAAAGATTATAAAACCTTTTTTTAACATTTTCAAGAAATAATCATTAAAAAGACACTTCAAAGAACTTTTACCCAAGGTCGTAAAAATTATTTTCTCCTTTATGACTTTATTTTCATTGTACCCCAGTGATGAAAACAATGTTAAGTTATATAAATAAATGTGAACTTGGCCAAGTTCAGACACTAAGCTCCAGTGACAGTTAATAGCGACGGCAAATTAAGCCAAACATTTTGTTATTTTGATCGATTTATAAAACAAACAGAATATGACAATCTTGAACATAAATTAAATCTCCTTGTCTGCCTTAAATAACTTTCATAGTTAAATTTAAGCACATCATTTACTTTAAGTATTACATCATTAACGTCATAATTATATCATTTCTCACTTTTAAAAATATTTTTCTTATTTAGATAAATCTAGATTAAAACCTCTGACGATATAAATGAGCAACCGTGTACTTGTAATTAGATGATATTTTGAAAAGTAATTAGTTGTTTAAACTTCAAAGGACTCTCAGGGTCGAAAAGACACCCTAAGCCCAAAACATGACATTCAAGAATAATTATCTGTTAAAAAATATAATGAAGGTTGGTAGTTTATCGCTTGTCTGAATTCTCCATGCCACACTTCAAATTTTGAAAATGATGACATTTAAATTCAAAGCAAATCGAAGAGTCCATCGAAATGAAGTAATAAACCTTCACATCTGTGATGTCACGGAGTTAACATTGCATTAATATATTTCACGATTTTCAAATGTAGTTAAAAAGCAGAATCAATTTTTGAGTGAAATATCGTAGATTTCGAGCCACTATCTAAAACCTATTTCGTGAAAACCGTTTTAAGGTTAGTAATAGCAAAAATAAAGTAGTATTACGATCAATAATTACAGAACATAAAACTAATAAGCTAGGAATGGTAATAAAATGTTGCAGTGAATTAGCTCCCCGACAAGCTATAAAGTAAACTAATTAACCATCACGCTGTTTCTCCGCAGGGGTAAGCAGAGAGGACGGCCCGCCAAACAACTCGGTCTTGGCACACGCTCCTTGCCTCATTCGCATTCATACATCGTCTCATACATACTCTTCTATTATTCTGACTCTCGATATGGCCCTACTCGAGTATCTGATTCACTTGATCGTACCATGTCTTCTTCTGGCGTCCCAGATTTCTGCTACCATTCGCATTTGCATCTCCTTACACTCCTTTCTTCGATCATTCGCTCTATATGCCCAAATCATCTAAGCGTCCCTTTCTTAATCTTACTGATTACGCTAACACCCGCCTTGCACTCAAAGCTACAAAAAATTTAATAAAATTTATGCTCGTAGTATTTCGTTTTAGTACATGTAGAAAAGGATACAATTTTGTAAGTAGTTATTTTAATTGGCATATTTGTATAGCAAAAAATTGGATAATTGAGTGGAGTTCAGGCTTTAAAGATATAGATTAAGTAGAATCAAACACCCACTATCAGATTTTTTTAATGATATAAACGTTCTTTGTATGATTTTTCCTAAAAAAATGTTAAATTAATTATCCAACATTTAATATATCAAGTTTACATTGGTGGGTAGCCAAAAAGCTCCTGCCATTTTTTTTTAGCCAATGACGGCATTTAAAAAGATTGACAATGATATTAATTACAAATATATGAAAATGGCATTTTTACCATTCATATGAATTGGTTTGGGTTCAAACTGGCAGTAAAAAAACATTTTTTCACATGAAGCAGATACTTTTCTGATGTGATATTATAATTTAAAATAAAACAAATTTGTAAACACTACTTTAATTTATATACATAATGACGACCGGGTTTCGCTACAACATCAGGACAGTATAATACTGTACTTAAAGAAAATTTACAAGTAACACGTGTTAAAAATAAATCATGCTTTTACAGCGGGTTATAAAAAATAGGTTAAACTCCAGTGGAGGAGGTAGGAGGAGGTGGATGTTTGGGAGGAAAGTGCTTTTTGTCAATGGGAACAACCTAAGTATCGGACTTTTATTTAGGTTTATTTGGTTGTTAATGACTCGGCTATAAATGTTTTTGGCTTTCCGACCCTCTAGTGCTTCTAAGTTATCTAGTTAAAGTAAAAAATCATCTAGATTATACTTGCAGATTTTAGTTTAGTCGAGTATAATACTGACGAAGCTAAGGTTGTAACGAAACCAGAATGTATAGCACGTGCGGTCGATAAAAGCCTACGTCAATACGATATTGACTGAGTTCTTGATCTATGGTCAGATAAACAATAGACAAAAAAGCCCGCCAAATCTACATAACGCGGATCCTTGACTGTCAATTAAATTTCAGTTGACTGTTGACATACGCAACATTGTTAATAATTTCGTTTTTATGAAAAATTACTTGTTTCTTAATGAACGAAATGATGTCGTAAATATTTGATTTTACAAAAATTACACAAATAAAATTACTGGCTTATTAATGAACGGAGCTCTCGAGAATTGAAAGAATTCTAGTTTTATCGGTTTGGGCCAATGACTATGCATTTGTATGAGCTCGCGGAAATGAAATTCACCTAACAAGTTGTGAATAAACACCTCTGTTGGTACCTAGTATCGTATTGTTGCCAACCTACCCAATTCTTACCTATCCTATGCTGACTTAGTGTAACTTCAGTTCAGTTGAAAAAATCGTCCTGTCAACACCTAAGCTGTGTGTGATTAGGGAGCCCCTCTTTTCGACCGTGTCGAAACTTGAAAAGCCATCGTGAGCTCGTGCATTTTGGTGAAAATTAGTGTATTACGGTGCTTTTCCATCCCCAACAACCTCATCAACCAAATAACTCCCTTTTTAATGCCAAAAAGTAAATACGGATTGCCAATGCATATTTAGGTTTTTTTTATTAAAAATTCCTAATTTATTTATATTTTTTACGTTTGATGGAATGTCAAATACCTCCAGTGTTGCCAGTATATATCAATAACTTTTCAATATCAAATCGATAGGCGGAATTACCGATGACTTTGTAACGATTTAGCTAGCACGGTTGATACGTAGACCAATATCGGTAATGCTAATTCACGTACTGCTCATACTGGCAGCTGGCAAATATAAATTAACGTCAAACGGCTACGTAAAAGTAAAAAATACTAATAAGTTGACAGTGTCGAATTTAAATTATAACTTTAAGGTACATTGTCACTTCGCTTGTACTTTATGACACTAAAAAGGGAATTAATTAACTCATGAGGTCTTTAGTTATAACCTACAACTTTTGTTTTATAAAATTAAAAAAACACACTATTCAGAAAGGAAATTTAGTTCATTTAAGTTGCTATTGTTAAAAATACATTCATCAGTAGAGGGATAAGTTTCAGGAACATCATATATGTACCTTAATTCATAGTACGTGTAGAACACCGCAAATCATTGTAAATCATGAACACATAACGGTCAAACAACCCTCCTTCCTTGTATAGAAGATTGGAATAGTTGGCTTCTGGTGTACTAAGGTACAGAGGCTCCTGTACAAACATCGTTAACGTGATTAGATTACCTTCCCTAAAACTTCCCTCTCACTTCCGCTGACGTACAGAGCGGATGTGTGCAGTTGTTTTGTTTGTTTTTACTAGTGATTTGTGTTTGGCATTCCGAGAGGTCATTTTAACAGTCATAACATGCATAATTATTTTCAGAATCAATCCAATTCGAAATCGTCAACTCAATACCTACTTACTTCCACAATTAATTTGATGCAAAATTTAAACCCATCTCGCTCCTTGTAGTTTAGTTCAACGAGGTCTTAGTAAATTTTGTCATATTCAAAAAAAATAAATTGGTTCTCCTGATAAAATATGTCATCCCACCTGGGTGCCTAATCTCTAAAAAAAACACTCAAAATGTCCATGCCGCCGGTTTAGCCTCGTCACAAAACCCAAATTAAACCACGAACTTACCGATTGGTTAATCCGAAAGATATAAAAGTAACACATTTGACCTGAACACTAGCCCTAGATTAGTTATTTCAGGAGAAGAGTGCAACAACTACCACGTGGCATAGATCAGATAAGGACATGTTTTGAATGTGCGAATAAAAGGACCACAAAACTTTTTTTTTTTTATTAGTAAAAAAAGATACACGAATTACATTACACAATATAGTACAGTTTTTAATTACATACTATAATATTATAATATAAGTGTTTGATGTACCCGCATAAATAAGCAGGGCTTGTGTGTATGGGGCTTATGCTTGTATGTATGGGACTTATCAGCAACTTAGTGGATAAAACGTAAGATTCCACAAACAAAATTTTTTGCTGAAAAAGTTGACTCGATTATACTGATACCGAAGAGACAAAGAGAAAATTCCTATGAAAAATAAATCTCTCAATGGCGCAATAAATAACTAATTTGATAGGAACAGTTCAATCACTTAACCCAACCACAAGTATATATTATTATTTTATAGTAACAAAAATCGATTATATCGCCACACCGTAAGTAGGTAATTGGGCGTATAATAAATATATATATTTAAATAAAGAAATAACATGTTATATTTACTTCTACATAGCCATGAAAATATATACCAGAGGCGTACCACCTTTCTCCATCCATCTCTATTCCCACCCTTCACACTTTGAGTAGTTTTCCATTGTTCTACATTTACCAAACTTAGGTGTCTTTGTTTCATCATCTGCCTTGTACAACACGTCTGTGAATAACACACCACAACAGTGAAACACCTCATAGTTGAAACAACTCCTTACCTTCCAAAAACTTGACTCCTTTTGTCCATCTGAAACCAAGACTCAACTTTTAATTTTTGCCTCTTTTTGTTAAAAGGACTGTTTCTTTCCCAAATATAATAAACAAGCTTTGTTTAACTCTCGATCTACAACGCCTTTAAATTATTTTGCATTTTCTATTTATTTCTGAGAAGCTCTGCATTCAGCAATAATCAATGCCGCAAATTGCGAATATTTAACCGGTCTGCTGTAATAAATCAAAATGAACGGATGAACGTGAAGGGCTTTCATTTAAAATGTTCATCAGTGAGTTCGAAAAAACAATCATTTACACCACTCTAAAGTGTTGTTTATATAAAGTGTTGAAAGTTACCCAAATATCAGGCCAAATTGATAGGTTTGTTTGGCAAAGGTGTATTCGTGCATCAAAATAAAGGTTGTACAAGAGTTCTCTACAAATAATCCACGGTGAATAATATAGTTTTCCACTTTGTTCATGTTTGAATTTGGGAGGCGGGTTTGTGTACCATTACCGAAACCTCTGCTATAGGTCAGCCCAAGTGGTTCGCTACGTTTGGTGATTTAGAGATGTGTTCAGGATGCGCCTACTCATCAGCTGCGTTGGGTGCCAGATCGGGGGAGGATGGTTTGCGGAGATCCTCGGACCTCTCCAACTGGCCTCGCGACCCATCGCCTCGCAGTGGGAGGGATATGTTCATATGTCCGTCACTCCTGGACATACTGATCCCTAGATTCCTACACAACCCTCACACCTTTTACCTTCCCAGAACTTCCCCTCCTTAAAAAAGACCCACCATCCCAAAAAATTACATAGGCCTCCTGTGTGAGGTTAATATTAAAAAAAACGTGTAAATTGTTTCGAAGATCATTTGAGAAAATATTGTGAAAGAATTCTGCCGATATCGAGTGAAATATCTGTCATATTTCTTTAGCTGTCAAATTTAATATGCCTTGATAGTACAATAATCGAAGCTTTCTGCGTCCATTTTTTTAATACTTTTATTAATGACAGTTACGAGCCAGATTGACGAAAGGTGAAGGAATAAAATTTGAATTGGGTAGTGATTGATCAGGAATCCACTGCCAATCGGAAGTTAATTGAGACATGAATAAAAATATCCCTCTTAGAATCTGGGTAGTTTTAAGCGTATTCTTTATCTATGTTTTTTCCTAGTTCACCAGTTTTATATAAATAAAGAACATTTCCTGTGAAAACAGTACGTAAATCAGAAAAGGTGATTTAAATTCATCAAACATAACGGCCATCACACAAAAATACACCCGTTGTAGTCTGCTTACGCAAGAAATACAATGAATTATTTTTCTATGATTCTATCCGCGTACACAAGAAAACTGGCTTATGAAAAATACTGTTAATTTATTAAAAATCTAGTCAAATTATTCGTTTTCCTATTAAAAACGGGACTGCAGGCTTTTAACGAATTAATTGAGTTCCTAACAATATATCAGTTAAAAGCGAATGTTTTATGAGGACGGCAAAATACGTGTTCATACAAATGTTGATATTATTGCATTCCGTCGCGATGCTTGATGCTTTGAGGAAAAGAACAAGTGTTCTCGATATATTCTGAATGACTAATATTTTATCAGGAAATTGCCTCACTTTTTTAACTGGATCAATTTTGAATTAAAATATTACAGATTAAGGATTTTTGTTACTGGAAACTTTACAAGATTTTCTAACTACCCGTGTGGAATTTACAAATAAATAATTTGTTTTATTGCTTGAGTTAGCAGACTATAAAATTTTGCAAACATTCCTCATATTTGAAATATTTTTGTAGATGCTACATTTCATTGAATTGCGTCATTCCCCGTTAAACGCCAATTCTCTTTACGTTTCAGCTATTGAAAACGGCACCAAGACCCCGCATTCCGAATTACTACAGATTTACAACATACAAGTTTTTAAGACCTTAAAAAAATATTTTTAATTTTTGACCATGTTCCTAATTTTGATACATTTGAGTTGAAAAATAGGTAAAATGAAATTCCACTGAAGAAAAAAAAAACATTTGGATACTTACAAGTATTTTATTTAACAAATTTGAGGTACGAACGAAATTAATTTTTGCTCCATTTTAAATAAATCTGCTTTAATAAATATTTTCAGTTATGCCTTTAAACTATAATACTTTTTGATATTCGCGCGCTCCATCTAAAAATAGTATTCATGTATCTTCCTCTCAAACCATCTTCTTCTTCCTGTTGAAGGCATTCTATGGAGCTTTAAGAGGATCGGCTGCGAAGCCGTTTTCATACAAAACTTAAATTTAGATTTGAGGCCAAAACACTTTTTAAAGTTCAGAAAATATCTAGTACAGATATGTGCTACTTTATTTATTTTTATGTTAAATTATAAAATCTATGCATTTAATTTTTCATGGTTTTAGACAAAACTTCATTTTTTCGGGAGTTAGTGGTAAATTTTGAAAAATTAGTCTTGCCCGAAAAAAAATACAATGCAACATAAAATAAAAAAATAAAATTTAAAATGGCGTATTTTGGGTTTTTTTTCCATTATTTCTGGCTTTCACCCTTCAAGGGTGTTCTTGGCCATCATTTAAAATTATTGAGAAATGAAAGGTGAATTTAAATATTAATTTTATTTAAATAGGCAAATTTCAAAATTATAATGAAAATTGGAGTCGAGTTCAGACTTAGAAGAGATGAGATGTTGAATGGAGGGGAGGCAATTTTAGATAAGGCTTGATAGAAGAGAGGATATTTGTTTAGAGAGGGACAAACAAAAAATATGTGATCTAAAGTTCCCACTTCTAGACCACAGAATGTACAATCTGGAGAGTCAACGACGTGAATTTTAAAAAGATGGGAAGGAATGGAACATTGTCCGATCCTCATTCGAATGAGTAAAGAAATTTCTTTTTTGGAAAAATAAGGGAATTGCTGAAACCACGGTTTTGATGGAATAGTCCTTTGTATTGAGGCATAGCAGGCTCCCTTGGATTGACTAACAATGTGCCGATACTCCGACCAAACATTGCGGGATCTATCTTTGATGATGGAAAAAAAGTCAGATAGGGGAATGTGGTTTACGAGGGTAACAACAGGGTTGGACGCTCCTTGTTTTGCCAAGGCATCCGCAATATCATTACCCATGATACCAACATGTCCAGGAATCCAAATCAGAGTTACAGTTTTACCAGAGCTTTGAATGGAGGCTATCATCTCTCGAATAAGGCATACAAAGTGATCATCAGGATGAAGAAGAGGACTGGATTTAAGTTTTCAGAGGGAACTGAGAGAGTCGAGAGAGAGAACGAGGGAATGTTCAAAATTATTTTTGATTATATATTTGAGAGATTCTATTATTGCAATGCACTCGGCTGAAAATATTGAAAATTAATTTGAAATTGAATGAAATATTCTGTCATTAGAATTATTGTGGTAAACGTTAATACCTATACCACAGTTAGGAGAGTCGGGAGATTTGGATCCATCAGTAAATAAAAGAGAAAAGTTGGGCCATTTAGATGAAATAATGTCATTGAACATACTATTAACAGTTCGGGCCGGAGATTGGAATAACTTTTAAAGATTCCGATCCCTTCTATTATTGTTGGGGATAGGGTGACGTGACTATATTTTAATTTGTATAAGGGAAGTAGATCGTTTTGGATGATGTGAAGCTCTGAGAGAGACATAAAATTTTTACAGTTGTCAGGAAGAGGTTTAGTTGAAGCTCTGATTGTAGATGAATGGGTTGAGTCAATGAACAACGAGACGCTGGGGATAACCTGATGACATTTAGAATTTAAACATTTAAGAACAAATTTGTCAGCAAATAGTTGACGCCTTAAATAAAGAGGAGGATCAGAACATTCTACTTGAAGGGAATTGATGGGTGACGATTGCATCGCTCCAGTTATAATTCGCAAAGATTTAGATTGAATTTTTTCTAATTTATGAAGTACATTTTTTGAGGCAGTACTAAAAAGTGGGCAGGCATAGTCGAGATGGTTTCGAATAAGTGCGTTGTAAAGCAACTTAATGCAAGTAGGGTGAGCTCCCCACCAAACGCCAGATAATGATCTGATGATATTTAAATTTTTTTCGCATTTAGTAACTAAATTATTAATATGGGAAGACCATTTAAGTTTCCTATCAAATGTTACTCCCAAAAATTTTACTTCAGAAGCGTTGGGGATTGGAGAATTTTAAATAAAATTTGAACGGAAGGGGTTTTTATGGCGGTTTGAGAAGGTGACACACTGAGTCTTTTGGATTGAAAGTTCAAGACCATTTAACGTGAGCCATGTGCAAAGAGCATTCATGGCTTCGTTAAGATATTTGACGGCGAGAGGGATGATTTTGGATGATAAGAAGAAAGCTATGTCATCTGCGAACTCAATAACTTTTACTTGTGGGGGAATAGTGACATGCATATCATATGTGTATATATTATACAGTAAGGGGGACAATACATCGCCTTGTGGTAAACCCTTCCAAATAGACCTACTTTTGGAGAAATATCTGGAAGTTCAATGAAATTTTTTCTATCTAGAAATAGATTAATAATAGATTGGACAAACATGGGGGGAAGGCCAAGGCCTAGAAGTTTTCTTTTCAGGATTGGGATGGAAACATTGTCAAAGGCGCCTTCTATATATATAACGGCAAGACAAACTTCCTGTTTAGAAATTGATAAATTAATATCAGTACTGATGATAGCAAGGTTATCTTGAGTGGATTTTTTTTTCCTAAATCCCAATTGAGATGGAGAGAGAAGCTGTTTACTCTCGACAAAAAATTCTAATCGGTTTTTAATTAATTTTTCATAAAGTTTACTGAGGGTGGATGAAAGAGCGATTGGCCTGTAGTTGGATCCAGAATTTGGTGATTTGTTTGTTTTTAAAATAGGGATGATGATTTGACTACTCCAGTCATCAGGCATTATACCAGTCTGGAAGATTTTATTTAAGATGCTTAAGAAGTGGTTTAGAACATTATCATTACTATTTTTGATTATGCTGTAAGGTATACCATCTCTGCCTGGAGATGAGTCCTTGACTGTTGATAAACAATTTTTTAGCTCAATTAAGGTGAACGGAGAGTCTAGCCAATGATTAGACATAGGAGTATTATAGATTGGCGTTATTTCATCTAAGTTAGGTACAGAAGGGGGGGCAATTTTGTCGAAGAATTCATCTATCCATTTAGAATGAGACGCTCGAGGAGATGGTGAACTGAAGGAGGATCGAAATCTTCGGATCATAGACCAAACTTCCGAAATTGGAGTGTTCGGAGATACTGAACTGCAGAAGGTGTACCACCCAGATCTTTTTTTTGACCTCAATACCCTTTTGGCATTGGATTCAGCGTTTTAGTATATAAGATAGTTCTCCATAGTCATATTGTAACGATAGGAAAGAGATTTAGCTTTCCGAATTCTTACTACTGTGATGAAAGGCTAAAATCACAGTGAAACCAGATAGACCATAGTTCCCACTTCGCGGATTAAAAATATACGAAATATTTATGAAAACGGACATGCTGACGACATCTGGCGGAGAAAGAATTGATCCAGCTTGCTTGCAGTAGACACCTGTAATAGTTGGAATTATATCGAGGTTCTAAGACGAAAGCAGAGAGGTCGTAAAATCGTCTAGGACTAGACAGGGCTTCCCCTTTTCTAGGCCTAAAAATAAATATTGAAGGTTGTCGACCAATTAGATCTGGTCGAGAACGATAAAAATTTTGAATAACCAATCAGTGAACGGAGAGGCGTACATCAACAACAGACAAAGGAATGAATTTTGGATCGGGCAATAAAAAGGATAAGTAATGGCTTCTTCTTTCCCACAAGAATTAGAGGTGAACGCACTATAGAATAAACATCGACTTTCAAGGTGACAAACTCCTGGGAATGTTTACAATAACTGAGAAATTTAGGAGGTAGCGAACCGTTATAATCGAGTGCTTTGAAGTTTTCATGTTGGAAAAACACACACACGAAAATGCAATGAAAAAAATTATAAACGTGATAGTATAAAAAAAGGACGGGAAAAGCGAAGGAAAGTTACTGGCGGAATTTCAACTGTAGTGCAATTATTTATGATAGAAGGAGGGTGTCATGTTCGATAAAAATCGTACTAAAGAGAGGTGAGAGTTTTGGAAACAATGGAAATTAATCGTTATCAATTTAAGATGAAACGGACATATTGGTAAATCAATTTTGAATGAAAAATCTCGCAAAAAAAATACACATTTTAGAAAAGTGCGGCGACCGAATGGAAGGATAATACAGAGATTTTGAACTGCTACGAAGGTCCTAGGGACATGAAAATTGAGTATCAGAAGAAGACAGTAAAACTAAACATATAGCGATAGATTAGATTCAGGAAACGTAGGCATTTTACATGATTATTAGGTTAGATAGATATTAGAGCTACACAAGATTACAGAGGGATCGAAACAAGATAAAAGGTTGACGGTCTCATGTGTATTTTGGAATATAAACAATCGAAATCCGAACATGATTTTTATTTACGTTAAGGTAATAAACGATTAGAAAAACGATTAACTTTAACGTGGACCTTATGGAATGTTTATTTAAAGCAAAAGAGATTAAAAATAATGGCTCTAAAATTAAACTAAATTTACGGCCGTAGTACATAAAATCTGAGACGTAAACATATGTCCAGACGTATAATTTATGTGAAATCTTGTAAGTGAGGGATGGAGAATGGGCGGAGATTGGATCAGGCAATAAAAGTGACAGATATCCCAGAGTCAAATTAGGTATATCTTCCATAGAAGTGTGGAAAAAAATATATTAATTAATAATAAATGAAGTATGAAATTTTCCTGGAGACCACACACATCGGGAAAAGTGAGAGAAAGATAAAAGGAAGGGTAAAGAACGGAGATAAAGAATAATCCAAGTGGAGAAAAGTGATACAATTCAAATTTATCCGTAAAATAAATAAATACGACTTGGAAAATAATTAGTTATAGAGTTATGAGAAATAACAAAAGAATAAAGAAGAAAATTGTGCAAGAAAACGCCGCGGATAAAAGAAAATCCAAAAGATAAGGAAAAACTTGAATCTGCGACATAAAGATAAAAAGTACGGGTGGAAATGGAAAAGCTCATATAAGTGACAATAAAATTAAGTAGAATTTAAACAAATCGAAATTCAAAAATGCGTGGTAAAGATTTCGACATGGATTTAAACAATTTTCGCACGAGATGCATAAAATTGAGATCTATATATATGTTATTGAGGATGGACCTATCGCGAATTGGGAAAAAAAGGAACGCAAAATCATGAGATTTTAACTACATTTTGTATGAACGGAGGACAAAGAAAGCTTGGGCGACTAACGCGGACTTACCCGATTCGGACCCTATCGATTTAGAGTTGTGAGATGGAAATTGACCACCGCCCAGAGCTGGAAAGCAGAACATCTTATGGAAGCACAATCGATATTGATGGCAGGGATGTTCGGATTTGCGAGTTGGTAAAAGATGGAATCGATCATCAGAGGAAATTCAGATACGTCTTTTGGAATCTGAGAAGGGTATAAAATGACGGTGCAGACCAGTTTTCAGACAGTCGCGCCGAGGATTTGAAAAGTTGTTACGTGGCAGTACTACGTCTATTGGTAAAATTCTAGTGAAATTAGAATAAATTCTGAATTAAGTTTAAATTCTGAACAAGTCCCTGGACTTAGAAAGTTTTGTAAAAAGTCTTAAATTCAGTTTCTAAATTCCTTTGAAAACCCTACCAGTGAAGTTTTGTTAAATCAGTTTAATTTGGTTAAACAGTGAAAATAAATATAATTTAAACTCAGTGCTTAAAAGTGTTAAGTGAAGTGCAGAAAGTGATTACGGAATTAAGAATTTAATTTAAATTTAAAAATAATTATTTCATTCAAAGTGAAAACATTCAAATTAAATTTAAGAGTTTGTTATCGTTAAATTAAAGTGGATGTGCTCGTGAATTGATATTTAAAAATAGATTATAATTTTGTTTAAAATTATTAATAGTAAATACTTCATCTTAGGTTAAAAGAAACACAAAAACAAAAAAAAGGATTCGATAATAATAAACGTTTAAACCTTTGTTCTAAAATTAACAGTTAGAAAAAAATTTAATTTATTAAGAGTCGAGTTAATTAAAAGTTTGCACAATTCGGAATAAATTTTCTTATCAATTTATATAAAAAGAAATTTAGAATTAATAAATTGTTCAATTAAAATCCATCGTGCGTATAGCGACAGTGTTAAAAGGGTTTGTCGTTTTAACCGGAATTCTAAACATCAATCTACCATTTCGAAAAAAGTATTTGAAACAGCTATCATTCAAAAGCCTAAACTAGAAAGGTGTTATTAAATCAACGGGTTTTCTGGATTAGGATTTCGTTCGGAAGAAAAATTAAATATCAGCTAATTTATATGATTCAAGCGAGAATAAAATATTATATAGGAATAAATAGTCGAAAAGATTTATTTTGAAATTAGTTGAAAAATACAATTAATTAGGTAGGATTTCTTCATCAAGGTTGTTGTGTACACCCAACCGGAAATACCTTGATTGGGGTAAGTTTTCCATTTATAAATAATTTTCAGGTCCCAGGAGACACAGAAGGGCTGTGAAATGGAAGTATATCAATTGAATATTAAAGAAAAACAACAAAAAGGAATTACACACTAATAGATGTAATATTTGTATTTATCTATAAAAAAAAATAAAGTAATTTATTGTATATAAAGAATATATATATGAGTAATGTAATTATATATATGTATTTTATTTATTAATCGAAGCATCGAAATGGTAGCGATTTTTAATACCTACCCGAGGACATATCTATATTATTGAAAAAAAAAATGTATTTATTAATATTCAAGACTATGTAGAATCATATATTTTATAATTATTTATTAATATATGTACTCCTTTTTTAACATATTTTGACAATCGAGATATGTGTACTTATATATTTATATTTATTCTTCATTTAACCTAGTAAATTTACTAAATTCGGAAAATGAAATAAATAGTTTAACTTCAATAAAGGAATTAAAAATATTTAAATTAACTATGCACAATAAACGGTAACAAAACTGAATCACAAGGAGAGCGCGAGAAATTTTAAAATAAACAATCTCACATCTGGGTTAGTGGGTCGGATGAGATGTTTACATTGTTCAATTTGTTGATAAAACAAGGGAACACTGAAGAATTGGGTCAACCGCATAGTTTGGAAACGACCTTGGCCATAATTAGTTAGTCACAAAGGATTTTATTAATTACCCGAAACAGCTGGAAGATGCGTGTTCTCAAATACCTATCAATCACAAACGACAATTGAAAAATCACGGGTTAGCCAGATTTATATCGAAAAATTACATAAAACATTTGAATACCATTGATTAGATAATCGCATAGATTTTTATTAGTTACCTAAAACAGCTGGAAGCTGCGTGCTTACAAATACTTATCATTCACAATCAACAATTGGAAAATCACGGGTTAGTAGGATTATATCGAATAATTATACGAAACATTTAAATATTATTGATTGGGTGCTCATACAGAACCCCATCAGTTGCCTGAGACATGTGAGAGTCGAGTACTCTCTAATGTGGCAACCAACTACTTGAAACAATTGGAAAATCACGGGATAGGATGAACAAAATTAATGTTGAACCCTGGAGGTAAAATTTAAAACAAATACAGTTCATCCAATAGGAGGCAGTGGTCGCTCCTATAACAAGACCATTAACCAAACCAAATAGAGATGGCGATTCTCTTAAATAAAAACGTCAAAACCAAACAAACAAAAAGCCTGGAGTTCGATAGCTCTCCAAAACAAACTATCATAAGAACTTATTTTACTAGTATTTATTAGTATAACCTTATTCTTACGTATATATTCGGTTACCAATCCTAGAGTTTCGCAGAACTCTTCGCGCGAGATCCGAGCTTGGAATGCGAGGTAGATAGCCTCGTATTGCGAGTTATAAACCTTTCCCAAACTGTATGTATACATATATTTATTCGTATGTACTGTTTACTGGAGGATGCGGACCTGCATACAGCTTGCATTTTAGGTCTTCTGGACCACTCTCGCATCTTCTTTTAAACGTGGAATGAGGATTCACGACCCGTAAGTCCACACCAACCGTGAGTATATGATTGTATATAGGACGAAACCGGTTCGCCCTAAGTAAATTGTAGTCCAAGGAGGGGTCGGAATTTGGGGGTATCGGGACTCGAGGGGAAACTTGAAGGCAGTGCATGATGACGTGGAAGGCTTTTTGGGACGCGATAACTTAGGTATCAATCAAAGAGCCGTGTCAAAGGATTGTGCGAATTTCTCGTTGACTCAAGATCATCTCGTTTACTTGCAGGAGGATTTGGAGCCAAATTATGCCAGCAAATGGGCTATTCCGAGTTCGTCAAATATGCAATTAACTAATTACATTAACCTACTAAATCAATCTTTACATGTACCTTATAGCAGCAGAATCATAAAGGAGTGGCGCCACACAGACACAAGAGTTTACCAAAATCAAATTTACTAACAATTAACCATTTGAGTTATATTAAATTACCTGTCCAAATAAACATGTATAATATCTTTTATCAGCGTTTAACTACGATTTTGTTAGGGTGCAGGGAATCAGAATAATTACAATAGGAAAGTTAGCTCATTCAGGGAATTCATTTAAGTCTAGGTTTGCAATGGAAAGACCAATTAAATTTTGAAACTCAAAGCCTCGATCAGAACTAAGGGGGTTACCACAAAAATGAAGGTAATTAAAATCCTATATCATAAATCAAAAAAATTACACAACGTTTGATGGAATTTAATTACGGTATAAATACGGAAATATTTGCGTTCAAGTTCGTAAATAACGTATTAATTAGTTAAGTACATATGTCTATAAAGATATATAGTACAAGAGAGCTTTAAGTAGCTTTCTGTAGATATCAAGGAAAAGGGTCCAATTTTCATGGAGGCTTATGTGTTGTAGGGGAGGAATTTTCCATCCCTGCGAACACATATGCAAAGCCTTAGAAAAAAAATTTAAATGTCGGTCATAGCCAAGAGAGAAGAAAATTTTATATTGTTTTAAACAAATAAAAGGATGGCGAAAAGAGGCAAAATATTACACTACTTTGGAACATTCCTCATCCCACCAGGGAGTTGGAGGGAGTTTTTTGAGAGATTTAGTTTAAGGGGGAGGATTTGATTTATTTATTGCAGTTATGAGCATTGATTTGAAGTTATTATAATCATCTTTGACGGAAAATATATCGGTGGCGGGTGAATTTAATAGGAACTTGTGAGAGTTAAATTCATCCCATTTGTTGTGTTTCGTTTTAATCTTTGTCGAAATATGAGACTTGTCCGATTGGAAAGAAGTTTGATTAGTAATGGTGATCGGGAAATGATCACTGGAGCAAGGGTCGGGGGACACCACCCACGAGGAGAGAGAAGCCAGACTGGTAGAACATATCGAGAGATCCACTGCACTGGGGTTTGTGCTGGGGCGTGAGATCCTAGTAGGAGATCCGTCATTCAAAAGGAAAAGGTTGGATTGATCTAGAAAATCCATCACACTTTGACCATCTCGGTCGGAGAAAGCAGAACCCCAGACGGGGGAATGGGCATTAAAATCGCCTAATATAAAGAAAGGAGGGCTTAGTTGACTTACAATTTGCAACCAAGTTTGTTTATTGAAGTGGGCTGTTGGGGGAAGATAGACTGAAATGAAGGATGTGTCCTTTATTTTAGCTGCAACCATTTGGAAGTCAGCATTGGGGGGTTTGATATTATTTATTGGGGAAAATGATATGGATTTTTTTATAAAAAGGGCAGCACCGCCGCCCGAACCTTCCGGGCGGTCGTCGCGGAGACAAGAATACCCTCCCACATTAAAGTGGGTGGATGGAGTAAACCAAGTCTCCGAGATAGCAGCCAAAGAAATAATGTTGGAATTTAATAGGTTAAGGAGATCAGATTTGTTAGAAATAGCACTTCGGCTATTCCACTGAAGTATTCTGACATACTGAAGAGTCATTTTGAATAAATGATTTTAATGTGGAAATAATAGTAGCAACGTTGGACGGTAGATTAGTTTGAGAAGAAATAAGGTCAATTAGAAGCATAATAAGAGTTTGGATAAATGAAGAATTGTCTTGGGAGAGTTTTTCAGAAAGATTAAGAGAGTTCATTGAGGACGGATTATAATTATTTGCTCACCCATTTGTGGCATTTGAAAGAGGTGAACCATTGGGATTTAAGAGCAGTGAGTTGTGTTGTTGCTAATCGTATCCAGGAGCCGGTTTAGAGATAGCGTTTTTGCATGTGAATTTAGTTGAACGAGAAGAAGTTGTTGTAGTGGAGGGAAGAGGGTTGGATGAGGAATTGCTGGATAAAGCCTCAGCAAATGATTTTTTGACAGGCGGGAATAGTTTTGAAGCCTGCAGAAAAGACAAGTTCTGAGAGGCCATAGAAATTTTAATATTTTTTTGGCGAGATTGTTCTGGGCAAGATGTGTTGATAGCTGTATGTGAGCCTGAGCAGTTAAAAAATTTAGGTGAGGAGGAAGAAGGACATTGGTCAGCTGCATGGTTTTCTCCACATTTAAAACATCTGGGTTGAGATCTGCATGCAGCTTTGGTATGACCAAAACGGCAGCAATTGAAACATTGAGTGGTGGGATAAGTATAAATTTCAACTGGTAATGAGTTGAAGAATAAATATATATGGGAGGGAAGAGATTGACCTTCAAAGGTGATAACGACAGATTGGGAGGGCTTCCAGAAAATCGTACCCTCAGAGGAGTCCTTGTAATTTAGCCTCCTGGCTTTTATGGGATTGCCAATGAGTTGGGGGGTTGAAAGTGAAGACAGAATTTCTTCGATGGACAGATCGGTCGAGATACCTCTGACCAGGCCCATGCGAGTGACATTGAAAGTAAGGATATATGCCTTGAACTTTGAATTAGAAAATGAAATGAAGATATTTTTTTATGAAACTGTTGGCAGCTGACCCTGAGAGGAATTCGACGGAGATTCGGAAGCGACCCTCGGCTTTTACACCTCCAGGCTTGAATGAAAGATTCTTGCTATTTGATAGGAATTTGCCAAATTCAAGAAGGGGGATGGTTTTTCCTTGCTCAGTTTTTTGGGCGTATACTATGAATGGGCCACGGGAATGAGGAGAATAAAAGTTTGTTGGAGGAAGTTGAGAAAGTGCTGGTGGGTACTGTGAAGTCAAAGGCGAGTCAAGTTTTATTGGGGAAGAAGGAGTAAATTTCCTTTTTTTTGGTAGAAGTCAAAATGACAGAATCACTGTCAGAAATCTCTACATTTTCCCCGTCTGGGGGGTCCGGAGAGGGATCTGGGGGCTTTGTAGGGGGTCCAGGAGGGAAATCTTCCTCCATTATTCACAACAGTAAACAACTACAACAATAGTATGAAAAATGACAGAAGTAAAAAAGTTTATAAATATCTGGAAATCAGCAGCAAAAAGTGACTCCTGGAAGATCGGAAGGGAGAAGAAACCCCAAGGCACAACACACTTCACTTTTTTTGCCAGAAAACAAAAAAGAATGGTAAAAAAATAATTTTATATAGAGCAAAACAAAACCACTGATGACAGCCAAATGTTATTGTTGCAATCTTGTTTTTTGGGTTGATATCTAAAATTTACGTCGATAAATTAGTATTCCAATGTAAATAAGTCATTTGTAATTTAAATTTACGCTCACCAAACTATCTTTATAATTCATATTTTACTATAATTAAATGGAAAGTAAATTTAAATAATTTGAATTATTACATTAACGCACAAATAATTGCATCTTAAATTGTAAACAATCGATTTCTTGAATGACCTTTGTCGTATTATTTGAAAGACAAATAAATAAAATAGCATATGTCCGCACTAGTTGGCCTCTCAGAAGCTGGGCGTACTGTACAGGGCCCGCAGATACTTTAATAGTACACAACTGCTGACCCTGTACAAATCGCAAGTGCGCCCCACTGTCGAATTTGGCAGCCATCTCTGGTCCGGAGCCCCTAAATACCTGAAAAAAACCCTTGAATCTGTGCAGACACGGGCGGTCCGTTTGATAGATTCCCCAATCTTAACAAACGGACTGCAATCTTTAGAGCACAGGTGTCAGGTAGGTATGTTGTCCTTGTTCTATCGGTATTACAATGAAAGATGCTCTGAGGAACTAGCGTCATTGATCCCTTCGGCACCGGTGCGTAATCGGAATACACGCCAAACGCGCGCCCAACATTTGTACACGGTTGACATTTGTCACATGAGAACGGGTCGCTTCTACAATTCGTTCTTAAGTTCAACAGCTCGGCTGTGGAACGAACTGCCGGCCTCTGTGTTTCCTCCCTCCTACAACATGGGACTCTTCAAGACCTATGTTCACTCCTTCCTCTCCACAAAAAGACCCTCCACACAGCATCCCCAAAGATGACATAGGCTCTGAGGGAAATTATTTTCTTCAGGGCCTCCTGTGTGGAGTTAATATAAAAAAAAAAAAACTAGGTATTTGTTACACCTTTTGATTAAAAAAATATATATATCAGTATAGTAAGGTACTTCGGCCTTAAATCTAAATTAAAATTTTGCCCAAAAAGTCCGAGTATGTCGAAAAAAACAAAATGTTGATAATAGATGAATTATTGTGATAAAAGTTTGAAATAAACGAAAGTAAGTGATTTAACAGAATCACTTTAGTTTCATCAATCACCAATTACTGGTAGTGCCGATAGAAAGTACCCCCATGTGCATGACTTCACAGTGACGTACGCCGCAGTACGTTGTTCAATTAACTCTGAATTTGTGTTCATCAATCTTAGTTCGGAGATGAACTCAAAGCGCAGAGGGAACGAGAACTTTAACCTACATTTTGTGACTTCACGTTCCCAATACGTTGCGGGTGAGCGTTTATTTTAAAAGTACCTTTTCTATTTATCCCCGGCTTTGGCCGAGTTAATGAATAACATAAAGGCAATCATAGTTTAGAAATCTATTTGTAAATCACGTATATCAATCAATTTGTAGGTATAACGACATAATTATAATTTGATTAAAGCGATGTCATACGTAGTAATGCAAAATAATGTGTTTTTGGTTTGAAAATTTGGTCGCCTAGAAATGTTTCAGATGTTTTAATTAAATACTGCGAGTAGAATACATCTTTTATATATGTCTATGAAAACTGCTTTAAAGTTCAAAATCTCCTACTTACAAACCCATTTTGGGGTTATGATTTTATTGTGTAATGTGGCAAATTAAGTTATTTATAAAATGATCGGAAAAAAAAATATTTATGCCTGAACATCCACAAAATAAAATAAAAGGCACTTTTTGGCCATGTTTTTTTCTTGCATAAATCAAAACAGGCGGATGGTGTTAAGCGGGAATTTAAACTTTATCGCCATCTACTTAAGGGTTGTTATTGATAGCGGCTCAATTTAAAATATTATACGATGTAGTGCATTGCCTTAAAATAGCTTCATTTGTTCCTCACTTTATTGAGTTCATAACTAAATATGTAGTTCAACCGGATTCGGTTTTTGCTTCCGTTTTTTTTGTTTTTTGTTTCACATTAACATCAAACAGGAGGCATTGAATAAAATAATTTTCCTCAAGGCCTATGTTGTAATTAGGATGCTGTGGTGTGGGTCTTTTTAAGAAAACGAAGGAAAGGAAGTTCCGGAAAGGAAAAAGTTATGAGTGGTGGGAATGAATCTAGGAGGCTTCATCCGATCCAGCCAAGCAGTTGGTGAACAGGGTGGTTGGTGAAGACTGAGACAAACCTCACCCCGTGAACCCGGATACCCCTGCTTAGTCACCAAACGTAGCGAACAACTTAGGGTGACCTACCTTAGGCAGCGATATGGATTATCCATGGAATAGATAACTTGGTTAATGGTGATTTAAAGTATTTTAAAAATATTTCATAAATAAAATTAGACGGTGAAAAATGTACACTGGATGCCTGGATGTAATATCAGGTTTTTTTATTGCGTAAGAATTATCCTGTAACGATAATAATATCTATCACCACAGATCTCCAATGCACTCTGAGAGTCAGAAATCGCAGTCGGTTTTTTGTTCCTCCTGGAATGTGGCCAAATACCTATCACTTGCATAGAGATGGATTCGCATTCAGGATATTGGTTTTGGGAACCATGTAGGTACCTACCTATACCAACACTGCTTCAGGATCAATATCCTTACCACATAACACCTATCAATTGAATAGTATATCAAACGTAAGAATCAATATCTTGTAGCAATCACATATTATTTTAACGCCACGTTGTAAGGTGAACCACTTGGTAATCTCCTGATTTAAAGACAAATAAATAACAACGTACTCGTATATCACTACGCTACCAAGGTATAACGTAAACGACTACGATACATGACTTTTTGTTCGTCCTCTATTATTTTAACGTGGTGTACGTGAAAGACTTTAAAAGTTGTATTTATATAGTTAATATATTTTTATTTAACTAGGCAGATAGGATAGGCTACCATATAACCATGTATTGGTGCATAATCATTGCTTCACATTCACACTATCAAATTATCGTCTCCTACCTACATGTCATCCTCTTTTGTTATTCAAACTCTTGACTTGACCCGACTCAAGTATTTTATTCACTTTATCGTGCCATGTATTCCTTGAGCGTTTATTTCAATTTAAATAAATTGTTCGCGTTTGGCGTTCATAAAGAAAATTGATTATCATGATTATTTTATCAAGGAAAATCAGTAAAAAAAGTATGAGATAAAGCAGAAGAAAACGTCGCACTTCATGAATTTGTTATCTACGTGACTGGTACCAGTGCAGTTTCTTAGAGTTCTTGGTTGCAGCCTGCAGGGTGAAAATTGTCATATTGATAGCCAACCTCCGATAGGGCAGGGCACCAAAAGAAAAATAAGTAGGTACTTATTTAAAAAAAAAAGAAGAATTATTACTGACAGTGGTAAATGTATTTCTGGATTAGAATTAGTAATATTGGGAATAAATATTTTTAAAAAATATTTAAAGAGTTATCACAAAATAATATTTAATTCGTAACATTATTTCTCTAAATAGATTTATTTCAATATATTGTAATATGTAAGAATGATTCACAAAAAATGAAAAAAAAAGTATTTCTGTTAGGATAGGATATTAGTTTGGTATAATGACATAATCCAAGCAATGAACACTGTGAAAAAGTAATGTTTAACTGTAAAGATAGGATAATAGGTTGGTAAAATCAAGTAAAATAAGCTATAAACACTATGAAAAATTATTTTAAAGAAAATCTTATGAAAAAACTGTTTCCTCAAAAGATGATCTTAAAACTTGACAATCTGGAAAAACCTATATTTCACTCATTTTTCATAATTTCTTCTACAAAAACGCATACATAATAATTATGTCTTATTACAAAATACATTATTTTAGATTTTTTTTAATAACTTACATTTGTATCACATTTACAACACATCTAATATATATGTTTTTACTTACTCACTGCAATGTACTTACTACAGCATGTAACATTTACTTATTTATTGAAAGCTGTATTGAAGACGTAATACAGTTAAAATAACGCAGAAATTTAAATTATTACACATTATATTATTAATTACTTATAAATAACAACAATAATGGACTGTACACTCCTTTTCCAAACACAAGCTAACGCTTCCATGAAAGAGTAGAATTCAATTCTCATAATATATACAAAATTAATGTAAATACTATTTTATACGTTTTATACATTACCTTATTTCTTTAATAAAAAAATATATTGTTAGGTACCACAAAAATACTCCAACTGTTGGTCCGATAAATTATTTACAATCCTCGATTTAATAAAATTCCATTCAAAAGGTTAACGCTCTCTGATATTATATTATAAATGCAGAGGAAATTGAATACGAATCTTTCGTGATAATATTCTGAAATTGCAACGTATCCGAGATTCTCAAAGTATTGAGTAGTAAAACATTTCATTTTCTATTAATTACTGATAATCACAGTTCAATTGCAAGAACAGTAGGTAATAAATCAAAGATAAGCTAAAATTGTTGTACTGCGCTTTCTTCTAAATACGCCCAAATAATTGAAACAATACATAACACAAATTAATTAGTACAAGAAATAACTATTTATGTCGCGGAAGCCGAAAAAAACATGCACAAATTAGGTTATTACGTTCTTAGTTTGGATTATTTAAATGATTTGTTCGTATTTAGATTGAAACAGAAACTTTCGGCAAACGTCACATCATACTATCAAATCAAACATGGCGTAAAAATATACGAAAACACGGGATATTTACAAATATAATTTTAAAAAAATGTGATTTTTATTCCATCTCCTCCGAATGTAAAAATGTAGTTGTTTCTTGTAGTAATCAATTTGTAACAGTGTTTTTTTTAATTATTGGTGCGTATTCAGCAGTATACGGAGAATGGAAAATTTTACTAAGAAACACTTATTTACTTAAGGGAGATGACAAAAGATTCATTAAATTCCATTTTTTTAATCGAGATCATAATTTCCCGTTTTTTGACATGTTATTTTTATTTATTTTTTTAAATTTTATTTAATATTTATAAGTCGGTACAGTGATGTTATATAAAGTAAGTAATGGACCGACTACACAGTGCAGGGAATAAATATTGCGTGAACACTAACGGTACTGAATGTCTATCAGCCTTTAAACACATCATTATTAAATCTGTATGTCAAATATGAACTTGACAAACATTAAACGAAGTATGTGCGAACTATTTCTACTACTCTGAAAACTATTTTTATACTTTCCTATAATCATTATCATTGATTTGGAGGATTTTGGCAGATTCTCTATTTTTCGTCTCAATTATTTGAACCTATATTTTGTTAACTCGGATATTTTTTTATAAAACCTATATGTATCATATAAGATATAAGATATGTATAATTAAAAAAATATATATATAAATAAATAAAGACGTACATTATTATCTGTAAAAGCCCTATGGGCGTTTAAATAAATAAATAAATAATAAAATAAAATATATTTTTAATCGCAATCTCACTAAAGAAGAAACTGGTTCTTGTGCTTGGTAAGCGAGTTACACTAACTATAAGGAAAATATGTAAGTATATATACATATATATAAATATATAATAGGAACAATTGAAACTTCTGGATTATCTATATGTGTAGTTGTACATATATATATCTTATGTATGAGTAGACTTTTGTAATCGTTTTACCTATCTGTGTACTAACTGAGTTTTTATAACTGGATTGTTCTCACATAAGTGAGATCGTCTGTAAAATCCCTATTTAGTAAATAAATAAATAAATATATAGGATTCTGTTAGATACTAATTATTGAGCAATTAAGATTTTTCTAAACACAGTAGAGATGAATGTTCTGACGCCATTTTTAATATCATTAAGTGACGTATCTCCAAATATTCCGCTACAATCTAAGCCGCATAAATTGTTTAATTGTTTTTCCAACTCCCACGACGTATGTAGATATTTATTTTATTAATTAAATTGAAACGAAGTATGATTTCAATAATAAAGGCGTATTAAGAAGAAAGCAGAGTACGGAAATTTAAGTTATTTGTGAGACTTAATAATATTGTGAATTCAACAAGCAGTGTCGTGTGCCATGCTGATGTAGAATTAGAAATATACAATTAACGTAGATGTATGAATGTTTTTGGGCTTGTTATTGTTGGTTATTGCTATTCTTAGGAGTTTAACGGCCGTTGTTACCATGACGGTAAGCGAAAAATGTGGCTTGTGTCGTGATGGAAGACTTAGCCAGCCGAACAATTGTACTCACGAGGCCTTGGGTGAGATACAGACGTGATGCCATTTTTCATTTTTCACTGATTTCATTTTTTTCAAACTCGATTTTTGTGTTTCTACCATATTTTATGTAGGCCAATTAATCGAAAATAGTGGTGAAGATAAATTAAATGAATAGTTTATGTAAGTAGGTATCATTGAATTGCTTATTTGCTATATGCTTTAACATGATATTTTTACTGACAGATTAAAATCAAAGGACATATTTAAGCAAACTTCGAATGAATTTTTTTTTGTGTACGTCTGAAAGAGGAAAAATTACAGCACATAAACCCCACATAGAAGGCCTAATAATTCCCTTCAGGGCCTTTGTCAACTTTGAGGATGCTCGTGGAGGGTCTTTTTAAGGAAAGGAAGGATAGGAAGTTCTGGGAAAGAAAAAGGTGTAAGAAATGGGTAGGAATGTGGCGATCAGTGTGTCCAGTAGTAACGGACGTATGATTGACCCCCCGCGCTGCGGTGCAAGGCGATGGGTAAAGAGACCAGTTGGGGAGGTCAAAGGGTCTCCTCAAACCGGCCTCTCCCGAATCGGCAAGACGCGCGCGTGGCAGGCGCATCCCCAACACACCTCACTCGATGAACCCAGGCACCCCTGCCAAATCACCAAAATTATTTATGATAAAAATGAATTGCTCATGATCGCTCAGTGCATTCATTACCGACATCTGTGTAAAAACATTAATGCCATTGATAAATAGATTTTTACACGCCCGTTCAACGTTAGTGTGGTAAAGCCGATCTTGAGCCTGGTTAAGGAACATTTTAACCAAACAAACACCATGGTAATAAGTCAAGTTTTTCACTTTTCTGACCTTACGTGCCACGTAATGGTACGTATATATTTGCGAAGCCGGAACGCGAGCCGAGCCAAGACTTACGGGAAAGGAACGAAGCAATTCTTCTCGCATAAGTTGAGGTTCAGCTCAGAAGTTCAGCTTGCGTATGTATACGCAGCATAATATTTACACCGCGTTTTTTAGTAAGGCTGCTTGTGTAAATAAATATGTCGCCATTTTGCTGGTCGCTACTTTCCCATTGGCTTCGGGCAGAACACCGAAGGATAAATCGATAGAAACGTGTTGTGGGCGTGTCTGTATGTTCGATTTAAAATAACCCTTTTCTCAGTAAGATATGATCACAAATTAAAAATAACCGAAAAGCTTCAGATAATCAGTTTCATTGAGCAGTCTAGGAAATGAAATAAGCGAAATGAGTTTTTTTTTTAAATCGACGCACTCCATACTTCTATAGAAATGTACTGTTGGCGTGTCTGCATGAAGAAAAATTAGTATGGCTGATTCATTAAAATCCTGTTAAAAAAGTGATGACCAGCTTTTTCCTAGTAAAATTTTAGTTTATTCAGAATATATCGGATCACGTATTCATGCAGCTGTGCTTTTCCTAGTAAATAAAATGACGAAATGCGGCAACATCAGAATTTTTATAAACATGTGTTCCAACATCGTCATAACACATTTGTGTTTTATTGATAGTTTGTTTGTAGACCTGCAGTACCTTTTTTAACAGTAATAGGTACTAATAATTTTCCATAAAATTTTCAATAATTTATATAAGTAAGTAAGTTCAATAAATTACCTCTAATCAACACTTCTTTGAATTTAAACTTCAGTGGTTTTTAAACCAACTGCTTAGAGCAGTGAGAATACGTACCATGTCTTTTTTTACGAAAACGAGTTTTCTTTCAATTAGGAAAGATAAAAATTCTAGGGATTTTCTATTCAGTGGACCAAAAGGATTTAGTGTGATGTCAAAAAAATTCCTTCCGAACAGTTTCCTTTGAATTATTTTCCAATTCAAATTCCATTAATTCCACCGACAATTCTTTCCGTTTGAAGTATTGATTGAAAAGGGAGCGCGCCCCAGTTTGGGGCCAGCGCGATAACTTAATAACGGCCAGTCAGTAAGCAGTCAGACATGTCAGTCGCCTGTCATTTTAGCCCTTGTTACACGTATTGACGCTTACCGAACCGTTATAATACTGGGGTGGTTTACACTCGGAGGTGGAGTTCCGGAATACTACTGAATTGTCCAACTGTCCATAACTGGAACTGCCCCCGATGGAGTAAATGTTAAGTGCGATTATTATTTCACTCGATTGTATTGTTGTATTTTGATAAAGGTTTTGGCGTGGTTCAAAATTAAAATTAACTGCATTGAGTTCTTACATACAGTTGCGCTGTAAAATTGTCTAAAAATTTACTATAAGATTCTATGTTATGTTACTAACTTACGAAGGTACGTAATTGGGGTGAAATAACACTATTTTGTATAAAATTTATGTGTTGTGCCATTATTTATCAAAATATATATATATAATAAATTATCACTGTGAACAATAAAGTGTCACTGTACTTGTACACACTAATCTCCGAAATCGCCCAACCGATTTTAATGAAATTTCGTGAATGTGTATGGTTGGTTCCAGCTTGAAATAAAGGATAGTTTTCGACCCAAAAGGTGGCGCTGTTGTGGATATCTAACAAAATATTATCTTTTTTTTTCAGATTTCTCATCTCAAAATACATACAATCACAAACTTTAACTTCCCTACATAGAACGGGGTCTGTGGCAGGAAAAAGTCTGCCAGGGCCCACTAAATTATATAATGTTTATATGTTTGTTCCATAACTGTTTTTAACAGTAACAATTTGGATTTTATGATGCCACATGAAATAAATAGTAGAACAAGTCTGGAATGCTCGAGGAAAACCTGAATCAAATAAATATTTGTGGTAACGTGCGACGTAAGTGTTGAACAAAGAAAGAGATGTAAGGAGATTGTACGACTTAGATGTGAATGGTTGAAGAGACGACGGGCGTTGTCGACGATCTTTTTCTATAAATTTATTTATCCTTTTACTACTCACTTTCTGTAACTTTCTAAACTGTAGTACATTATGTTTTCTCTTTACTTTCTATAAGGATAAAATTTATCTTAGACAATATTACCAAAATGTCATAGCATAAAATAAAAATAAAACCTACACGTAACACACCACTCACAAACACACAATATTATTTTCAATGTATTACTTTTTTATTCTTTTTAAATATATTATTATGAATTTTAAATTTTAAATGTATTATTTTCTATTTAAATGTCTTATCGTCGCATTAATTCGTAGACTGCGTAACTCCAAATTTTTCGAAAATACGTTTTTAATGCCATCTGGTGTTAAAATTAGACCCGCATCGACTAGTAAAACTCGAAAATTTAAAAAAAAATTAACCTTTTAGATAAACACAAATTAGAAAACTGCGTAAAATTATGGTGCCATTTTTACTCGCGAATACTTCGTAACTCCTTAATTCAGTATTGGCCGGTGAGCCGTGCACGCTTGTTGTGTTTTTGACTGAGGAAATTTGTTTACGGTGTAATAGTTTTACCGTGAAATTAACTGAGATAAGTTGATTAATCAATTTTGAACATTTTATAACCTTAATTTTAATTGTGAAGTCACGAATAGTGTTTTGTATCTGTAGTCTAAACTGACGTCTTCTGCACCGTGTGACGCTCTGCCGTAGCTCTCTTGTTTTATGTGCCTCTGCGGTTTCGTAAATACCTAATAGGTCCTTGTTCTGTGATTATATCTTCTTCAAGGTCACCATCTCTTTGCAAGTGGATCTCTTCCTGATGCATATCCGGATCCGGTTCTTCACTGTCCTCTTCAAACAAACCCAAAATATTTACGGTGGAACGTGCGGCAATTCCATCTCGTCTCTCCTCAGACACAGTCCGTTCACTGTCAGGCATCTTCCGCGGGTCAAGCACATGTCTTGGTATGCCATCTACTTCGATGTTTTTGACTGAAGTAAGTCCTGTCACCCTTCCATGCACGATGTGCATCTCCCATCTACTGGTTCAACCGCAAGAAGATCGCCCACTTAGAGCTCAGTCAATACTTCCTCTTCTATATTCACTTGCGCAGAAGGGTGTCTCCACGAGTGTGAAGTGTGAACTATACTAGACAGCGCAATACCTCGATCATCCTGACTTTTTGCAGCCAAAGATTGTACCGAAACACTGCCTGCAGGGGATCGCTTCCACTTCTGGCTGCAGTTCTCTTTATTGTTTGATGATGTCGTTCAACTATACCGTTTCCAGCTGGTCGGTATGCCGCGCAAAATCTTTGATGAACATTCCATCTCTTATGCAGTACCATTGTCCATGAGAACTACTTTGGGCGGGCCTCTTTCCCGAAACACTTCTTCCAAATGTCTGATAATCGAAGCTGCATTATCTGACTCGATTTCCCGCCACACGGCAAATCTACTTGGACCGCAATCGATAAATGTGAGTAAACATTTCCTACCGAAATGAGTAACATCAACTGCCAAGCGACTCCAGGTTGTCACAACATTAAGATTACCCGCTTCATGGGATGATGGTGGAGGGTCAATTGTCCTGCATTGTACGCAGGAACGCACGCATCTATCGACGTCCGTTCTTCTCGCCTCGGATCGACCAGCCGGGCAAGATGAAGCGTTCACTTTACTCCAAAGTGATGCTGAGCATGAAGAGTTTCTACGCTTAAAGCACATGTTTGCTCACCAGTTCCACTTTCAAGTCTCTCCCACCTATCTTCACACTCTGAGGAGTCTCTTTCACAACGTTTCCTGTCATGGCTACTCTTTGTCCGGGTCTTGCAAACCCTAGTAAGTACATCAGTTTTATTTCTACAGGACAACAAGGGTGATCGACAATGTCAGATCAAATTCTTCTACAATCTTCTTCATCAACTCCAAGCGTCACTTAACGATCATCTCTGACACGACTACTCCCGGTCAGTGTAGATCTCACCCAGCACAAAACCGTCGCCGAATCTGTAATGATCTCCAAAGTTTGAAGATTTCACTTGAGAGTCAGATTTAATCCCTTAAGGAAGGAAAAGTACCAGCATTTACAAGACTTAAAACAGACATTAGAAAAGGATTACCACTCCTTTAACGATAACCTTCCGCATCATTAAAATCATTAAAATGCATCTAAATAGACTGCCTCGACATACACATACATTGTTGTGTTTTATTTTGTAAATGTAAAATTCCTATCTCCCAAATTTTCCGCTAGGTTGTTCATAAAACTGTTCGCAGAAAAGTATGTATCTTTTGTAAAATGCGTATCTCCATTCTCGGTTTTTACGTAAACTTCGTAACTCCGATTTGAAATAGAAAGCCTTAACTTACCAAAGTTTAATGATTGAAAATAAATTTCCAAATATATTATATGTTCGAAACATAAATAAAAAGAATAAGCCGTCTTTCATTTTTTTTCACTACGAGGTTTTTTGTGCCTCCTGTAAAATTTTACATTTGGGAGTTACGCATTCTACGAATTAATGCGACGTTATGTAGATTATATTTTCATATTATAAAATGAAGGCCTCAGCACGGGCAGGCCATCCAGTGAGGCCTACATTACTGGAAAACTTAAAATGTAAAAAATATTGTACAAAATAAAAAATAATAACTAAAAAAAAAAACTTTTCCCCTATTCTACTTATGCATTTTATACTTTAGGTACTTGGAAATGTAGTAATCGTTTTTATACTACCACTCTCAGGCAGAGCCTTATTGGGTTTTCATTTCTTGTTTATTCTATTTGTTTATTTATTTATTTATTTAAGGAGAAAACACTGATACAGACAGTAATTAAAAGGTAATTTTGTAAAACAATAACTTGAGAATTCGCCTGCATCCTAACTATTTGTTATTATACTTGTCTGGAGCCATTAGCAAAGATTCAATAAATAATTCTGAAGGTTATTCTAAAAGTCCCATTAAGAGCAAATACTGATTTCATTTTTTAAGACACTAAGGACGGATTGTTTCGGAGAATTTGAACAATTCATCAAATTTTAACGTTCATTTTTGGGGTCTGTGAAAGTCCTATGCAAGTTCTGTCAATATATCATTATAGGTTATTGGCTAGACAGAACTGAAATAAAAACAGAACTTGAAAAAATCTTTCGCGGAACTGGGAAATGAAAGTTGAAATTTGATGAATTGTTCAAATTCTCCGAAACAACCCGTCCTTAATGTTCCAAACCTGAAAAAATTATATTATAAAAAATATCCTGCTTCATCAATTTAAAAATACCTACATGTATGAAGAACGAACAAGCACTAGAGCCTTGAGATATTCACATGTAAAATCTTTTAACATCCCAGTTTGTCAAACCTCTTATGGACAAAAAGGTTTAAATACAATGCTATTAAGCTATTCAATTCTCTACCTATTGACATTAGAAACACACAAATCAAAACTTTATTTAAAAATAAAATCATTGATTACCTCCAATAATTTTTATTTTATTTTATAGTGAATACCTCACAAGAGTCCCAACTGCTCCCGTCTGGAGCCAGTGAGACTATGGCATCTCCAATTGGGGGATGTTGTGAGGCTGAAGGTAAGTGGGGAAGGGAAAGAAGAAGGTGGGGAAGTACCTGGCTATTCAGATCTAGTCACTAAACACGGAGCCATTTGGAGCAACGTTTCAATTCTGAATGGTGGTCTTACACCAGGGCGATACTGGTAGTATCTTCCAATCTTCTTTCTTCTATATTGAAGTATTTCATAACATACTACAAATTTTGCCTACTGTGTATATATGTATAGTACGCCTTTTGGTCAAACTTAAACTTTATTAGTTAATTACTTAAAATTATTATTGGTTCGCCTCCACCTTCTACATTCATTCTTGAATTGTATAATTTAAAAAAGAAAACAAATAAATACTGATTTTATTTTATTAACAACCACTATGTAAATTGCCATCTCAACACAGGCATTCCACACCTAGTGAGATGGGCAATACGTCACTATAAAAGTATTAAAAAAAATATATATATACATATATTATGTTATTTTTTATATACTATCTGTTAATATGTATTATTTGTGTAAAGAAATGAGAATTAATAAAGTAAACAAAAAAAATCGCTAGAATCCATTCTGTGATTGATAAAGAAAAGGTGAATAGTTACATACGGGACAAAAAGAGTTACTCGATAAAGAGTATCTTTTACAAAATACAAAATTGCACATGAAATATGAAAATTTTATTCTGCACTATGAGTGCGCACGTGTTCATTCAAATGTATAATTTGAGAACACGAATGGATGCAGTTGGAAGACGAAAAAGGTTTTTCTCCGCTGCCAGTCAGAATGTTGTCTTAAAATTTCATTTTAGAGAACATGAGTAGTTGCACAATACAAAAAATAATAGTATTTTCACATTTAAAAATGCACCCAGTTATTAGGTACTCGAGAATTCACAACCTTATAACTTTATCTTTAACCCAAGTCCCCGAGCAACGCCGTTGCCCGTACACGTCAGCTACTTTTATTAAATAAATGATTTATTTTAAAATACAACATTTGAATCGAAATTCTTATTATTATTTCATTGACTTCTTGAGGCGAAAAAAATATATTGGTAGGAAGAAAGTATATTAGATAGCTCAATAATTTCAAAACGCCCTTCCCACTACTTTTGATTGACTTCCAGCAATAGCAAAAAAATTGTACACACATATTTATATTATACTGTAAAAAAATAGATCATTGCCCTTATCAGAATTCATACAGTTCAGTACAGCCAGAATTCATGCCAAAATAAATATCAAAGGATGAAAATACCGACGTCGTTAAAAATTTTTTTTTCTCAAAAATAAAAAACCCTTTACGAACGAATACTGAAATACAAAAACTACAAATGTTCAACGATATATTATTTTTAGAGATCACAGTCATAAATAAATATAAATGTTAAATTCAATAACATGATATCATCTTTAAGCATTTTATAACTAGACAAGAACGAAATTAAATCAACACATTTTTTTTTTTTTTTTTGGTTAACTAATGTTTAAGACAAGATTTTTTTAATGCATAGCACAAAGGGAAACAATCATTTTATAAGAAATAATTATTAGCCTGAAACACTCATCCACATTGAAAAATCTCCTGATAAAAGATACATGACACCCGTGTCCTTTCGATTTTTCACCAAAAAATGTAGACAATTTGTCTCGACGCCATCTAGTGAGAGAGTAAGCACTTACAATGCCTTTCTCATATAAAATAAAGTTGGTTGTTTCAGGTGAAAAAATGTAACAAGCAGTAATTGTTGAATGAAACACTAGTATATATTGAATTATTTCGCGGATAAGAGATAAGCCGCCATAGCTCAGTGGTCAGAGCTGTCGACCGGAAATCGAAAGGACACGGGTTCAAGTCCCGTTGGCGTCATGTATCTTTTATCAGGAGATTTTTCAATGTGGATGAGGGTTTCAGGCTAATAATAATTGCTTATAAAATAATCAATACATTTATATTTTTAACATAGTACAGGGTTTTCAAATAAGAGGTGTTATTTTGATATTCAATCGTAAAAAATCAATGGTTTCGTTGCTTGTGTATTATCAATACCATCCAATTCCCGCCATAAAAAATCATTAATCTTCTCGCGATAGCGCAATCCATTCACCGTAACTGTTGCTCCAGCCTCATTTTTGAAAAAGTAAGGTCCAATGACTCCGCCGGACCATAAACCGCACCTAAAAGTCACACGTTGAGAATAGAGAGGCTTTTCAACAATAACTTTTGGGTTTTCCGAGCCCCAGATGCGACAATTTTGCTTGGTGATGAAGCCACAGAGGTGGAAATGGGCCTCATCACTCAAGATGATTTGCATTTGATTCACTCAAGTGAATTTTTATAATTTCATTGCGTTCTTGAAGCGTGTATCGTTCCATTTTTATTAATGGCGTAGTTTCTACTTGTCAAATGACAGCTTCAAAAGTAACATCTACCGAAATAGCGGGCTATTCAAAATAACACCTTTTATTGGAAAACCCTGTATAAAAATACATCGTGTGTATGTTGATTTTCGTGACAGCCGTTTCAAACTTCAAATACCTAGATTTAAGCCAGTTAAGTAAGTAGTTGCATTTATTTATTAGTTGATAGAAACTGGCAACACGCGAGTGCGCACACACATCAGTATCCGAATGGTTTCGACCAATTCCGGATCTAACCGATTGTGGGGTCGGGAGCCGTTACCTACTCGCTTTTGCAGTTCTCAAAATAATTTGGAGATAGGTGAGTGGTTTATTTATGCTTTCTAGAATAGGACATCAGTCCTTACAACACTAAAATTGTATTTCTAATCGTAAATAGAACAACTTCTAATCGTGACGGACTATTTGATATCATTTAAGTCTCCCAAGATTCTAATCACAACGGAATCTGAATATTAGTCGTAATTGAAGGATATTACATTTACGAAATTCTTTCTTGGCATTTTCCAAATCACTTTGACATATCATGACATCACCTCGCTTTTGAAAATAGTGAAAGATACAAAAAAATAGTAACAAAAGTATTGCTTGTTCACCGGACGCAATAATCGACTTGATCACCACTTACACTCAAAGACCATCGCCATTACAATGCTGATTCATTTATTTTTCCAAAAATTGTAAAGAATGTAATATGATAAATTATTTACGAAAGAAACTGAAAAATATGCCCTTAAGACCAGAGAAAAATTGTTACATGAAAAAATGTAGATTAAAAAAGAAGACCCGACAGTCAAATGGCTGGAACGGAAGGGAGAATGGAATTCAATGGTCCGTACGTTGCTTCTCCGGCTTTCCATTTAAAAATAAATAATGGCTTAAGATGGCGCTGAATGGAACTTAGATTGATGATCTAAGCCAAGAAAAATAAAATGAACCATCTACCCACAAAATAAGAAATGAATGTTTCACGAACTTACGTAAACCTGATTTTTTCAATTATTATTTTGTGAAATGAGACGGCGTGTTGTTTGCTCTTTTACTTTTTTCAAGTGTTCAATTAGAAAAAAGACTTTTTAAATTTTATTTATTTACTATACATAAAACACGTTTTTTCACATTAAAATCAACCTCACTAGGATTAAGCCTGTATCGAGGTTAATAATTTAAATTTGAGTGAAGCAAACATAAGAGTATTTTAATCTACGATGAAGACAAAAAGAATGATTTCTTTATTCTATGTTCTACTCCAGATACCAAGTCAAAGAAATCGATACTGTTACCGTTTAGAAGGTCATCACACTCGTCACCATTACGATGACTACGTTTTCATTAATCGACCATCTAACGTTCACCTTTTTATTTCATTTACGAGTATAACATTAACCAACACCTCTATTATATGTCAACTCAAGTGGTTCACTACGTTTGGTGACTTAGAAGGGGTGCCGGGTTCATGGGGTGAGGTTTTTCTAGGTCTTTGCCGTAGACGCGTCTGTCCACCTACTGCGTGGAAGTCCGGATCGAGAGACACGATTGAGTGAGATCCTTTGGCCTCTCCAACAGGTATCGAACGACACATTGCCAGTGGAGAAATGGATTCATAGGTAACTCTATCCCGGACACACTGACCCCCCGATTCCTACCCACCCCTCATATCTGTTTCCTTTCCAGAACTGACTCTTTTTTGATTCCTTAAAAAGACCCTTCACACATCATCCTCAAAGATGACATAGTTGATTAAGGAAATTATTTTCCTTGTTCTCTTGTGTGGAGGTAGTGATAAAAATGTACCTTAAAGCTTTTATGGTAGGTAGGTAGGTAATAATAATAATATTTTGGTAATTTGTAGAGCGCCGTTTCTGGGAAATATCACATCAAAAGCGCTGTACAAACATAGGTAGTGTTGTAAAGTATTGAAATATTATCTACAATTCAGTATTTTTTTAACAAATTTTGTTCATTGTACCTATCTGTGCTGTTTAATTCCTACAAATAGCTAATTTTTTTAAAGTAACATCCGTAACCATAACCGTTTTTTACCATTTCTTTAATGTTAATGATTTTGGCAAAATAAATATTTTTTTTACTATTTTTTTAGAAATAAAAATTACATTTACATGTCTAAATTATTGTATCTAGGATTATTTTAACATGAAAATCACTTTTGAAGTGAAATATAAATATATTTTTTAAAATTTATTTTTTATGAAGATTAAGTGAAATATTAAAAAGAAGTTCCTTATAATTTTTTATTTTCGATATTTTGTGAAATTGTTATATCCTTTGATTACCGAGTATGAGTTGTGCATGACTTCTACCATGCCGATAAAATAATTAAACTGTAGTCAAACACAGATTTTCTAGAATTAAAATATGTGAGTTATTCCTAAATACTATAAAGAATAAGTTTTAGATGAATTGTAAAGTGTACTTAATGTCATAGAAACAAGTTGTTTAAATGTTTATCTAGAAATAATAAATATATTTTTATAACTAAATAAAAACATACAAAAAAATGTTGATAAAGGCGATTGATATGGAATTTGTGCTTTTGCTCGAACGCTTCTAAAAATATTTTAATTGATTTGTCACTATGCAAATAATTGAGGTTATTGTGCAATGTGCATTGTGCAACCAAAAACACAATGAAAATATGAGTATTTCGTTTAAATAATAAAATTTCGTATCTGCACGTAATTTTCAGATTTTATTTATTTTTAAATGGGTTAAAATAGTAAGTGATGAATAATAAGTAATGAATAGTAAAGTGAATTAATACCACATCGTTTATATCCATTTAACAAAAATGAATAACAGCCTTACCTAAAAATGTGGTGTAAATATTACGCGGCGCTTAAGGTCAGACAGTGAAAACTTGAGTTATTACCATGGCGTTTGTTTGGTTAAAACGGTCTTAAACCAGGCTCAAGGCCAGTTTTACCACATTAAAATTGAACGGGTGTGTAATAATCTAATTTGTAAGACGGTAAGTATATAACACCAACGGTTTTGGTAATTAAATTGTAGTTTCATCAATTTATCGAAAACCGATATAGAAGCCACATCAACGAAGACATAAATGGAGTAACAGTGTTTCAAATGACAGTTTGAAAAATTTTTCATACTGAAGATGTCGTTTTCCAAAGAACCGTTTCATTTAAATATATATTTTTTCCGGAAATTTTCAAAAAGGAATGCAAATTTTTAGATTTTACTTCAACTATGTAAAAAAGGTTAATATACCTTCAAATCTAATTTTAATAAAAAAAATATTTCTCGAGTAACTTTTTATTACGACTGATTACTACAAAACAATAAATTACAGTAAACTAAAAGAAAGTTATGAACAAAGACTTCACTGTAGGAAAGTAAAAAAAATAAAGATTAACTGTAATAATTATACTAACATTACATAAACATATTAAGGCGTTGCACTTTTTTTATTTATTTATTTTTTTCTTTTTAAAAGAAAGACAAACATTCCCGGGTTACGAATAACCTGACAATAAATTTGAAAATCTCCTACTACCACCACAGAAAGCTGAAAATGTTGCTTGTGTTGTGATGGAGGACTTAGCCAGCCGAGGAATTGAACACACTACGCCTGGGTGGGACCCAAACGCGATGTCAACTCGGCCACCGACCGGTATTATATGCTTTTTGACTTGCTTTTATATGCTCCCTGCTGTACATCCTTCGCTAGTTGGCGGGAAGGCGAGCCACTGATAGGTAAACTGTGAGTCATGTGTCCAATTGTAGATCTACAGTGGCCTCCATTTGTAGACAGAGATGTTTTCTTATGTGAGAGCGAGAAAGTATTCGAGCTCGTGCGGCTTAAACAAGGTCACTTAAACAATAAATAAATACTTCCACCGTTTCAGAAATTTCATTCAACAGCACCATTCATGGCTAGTCTTGTGTAGGTGCATTTGGAGTAGTCGATTCCGGGCGCCAAAGATTTAAGGAGCCGAATAGCCAAGGCGCTGATAATACCCAACACCTAACACAGCGCCCTTGAGGTTTTTTGAGGGCGCCGTTTCGCCCAGGGCTGGTCCTAAAACCCATACTCTTATCATGCGATGCTGTGCTAGAAAATCTGCGTGATATCTTGAAGAAGTTGTGACGACGACTAAGGCTGAAGTACAGCTTAATAAGGATTGACGGCCTAATTATCTTTAGTACCAACTGCACACTAAAGCCCATAGAATGGTAAATAAATGTATTTAAACCTTGAAAATTAAGTGTTCCTATGTACACAAAATGGTAGAAAAACCCAAATAGAGGAAAGAAATTACGACTTACCCACCGCGTTTATGACAAACATAAAAATGCTTTATGAAAACCTTTAATCAGAGCTTCTATTTATTTCACTGTAAATATTTCAAACGCGGTTAAGCCCAAAGAAAATTTCTTACCTGCAGGTACCTACCATGGACATAGACTCGAACAGATATGCTTACCATGAATACTCTTTACGACAGTTGTATAACCATTTGGGTAAGTTTATATCCTTATTATGCAAGGGTAAGGTAGATAACGTAGTCCAGCCCCAATTTATGATATATTTTTCTAGAATAAATACGATTCACAATATTGAATTTGATACATTTGTAGCGGTAGCTACTAGAAGGTTCTGAAACGTTGATGTCTGTAACCCGCATCGCATTAGAACCTGCTAGTAAAACATCGAATTTACGGCGCATTTACTACTGGCTTATACTTTGCTACTGAACTAGAACGAGTGTATCCTAAATAAAGCGGCCACGTCGAGGTACCTAAGTCAGTCAGTTTTAAGCGTCTACAGAGAATCCAGCAAGTGAGTCCCAAGCAAGGCAACCGCCAGCAGCCTCGTGAGCGCGCGGTCCCCACTACACCACGGACCTACTACGCCCGGCATTGCATGACCCTAAAAGAGAGGCTACAAATAATCAAAAACTCCGCGGGATTGTAACAGCACCTTGGACTTGTGGCATTATTCCCTATCCTGCACCATCTTTGCAAGTCAGCGCCTTGGCCCTGAACATATTAAACGGCCTGTATCTCCCGCGTAGTGAGCCCATCCGCACTCACATTATCTCCCAAATATAACAATCGTACATTTGGCTTTCTTACTTCACATTGGAGTACCAGGAAGACTTAACGTCTTCCGCAGTGCTAAACACCATCTACAAGTCCGGTCTCCACCAACGGGTGTCAAGCCACCGATTTCATCGACTCGACCACTCTACTACCGTTCATTTCAGCTTAGATCTGGTGTCGACCATCGATTTGAATAATTCACCGCTGACTATATCCACCAACTGCGTGAGCATCGGTCCGGAGTTATCTTTCACAACTACACTGATTCAATAAACGCTGTGACCTCAAAACCTGTTTTACTTGTCTTCTTACCACATCCACAAATATTTTAACAAACAAACCCAACTGAATTTCGCGTTACCATTGAATAGCAATGCTCACTCTCATAATTGCACTCTCATTCTTGGGTCATCTATCTCCCTTTTTCAGAATCAATTACATACTACATTCTATCTGCCAGAATTCAATGCCCATTTTTACTACCATTCACCTTAGGTTTAAAATACTGGAAATAAGCAAAGAGCCACACTTTAAACTACTGATCTAAGACACCCCTGATCGGGATTTGCCATAATGCATAATAATGGCGGAATGAAATTAATAAGGAAATGAGAAGAGGGAAAAAGGTCTTTCAATAAATAAAGGAAGACATCGACCAACCAAGTCAAGTCCTTTACGTTTAGAGTAGATAAAACTGCTTTAATAATATTCTATTACGTAAGTACTAAAATTTGGACTTCACAACTTTGGGACGTAGCCCACAAAAACATTGCAGAACGATTTAAAAAGAATTTTAACTTCCTTTACGTTTAAAGGAAGTTCATTTAACATTTTAAAACATTATGCCGTATTGCCCTATCTCCTTCTTTATTTGTTGGCTAAAAAGGGGGTAGTGCAACACGGTGAAACACCTCAACAATAAATCACTATAATTTGTAAAGCCTAAAATCGTTGCAGCTTCAACTATTTATAATAATACTTTTTAACGTATGGTCTGGTAACATTTTATTCATTGACTTATAAATAAATACTAAAGTTACTAAAGTATTAAAGACATTGCCTAACAATTATCAGTGAGCTGGTATTGCATTGTTTTTATCCTAGTTTATCAGCTACGGCACAATTTTGATATTGTTGGCCACTTTTCAGGCGCTTCTCAAAGTATCTCCCCTTGACTGAATTTTTTAGGCCTTTTTAATTAAATAATCTGTTTTTATTATTACTTATGTTTTAGTCGACGTAGAATAGTGGCTAGTGCACCTTACTGGCAATTGGAAGGCTGCGGGTTCGATTCCTATCGGCGGCATTTATTTTTTCTTTGAAGATTTTTTTCGATTTTTTACATCTATTTGAATTTCCCTTTCATGTTCATAAATGAATGTCCATGAAGTCTTGGAAGTGGAAATTAACCCTCTTCCCGGCATCCGATCGAGTTGAAACTCAGCAGATAGGTTCGTTGTCAATGACAATGCATGCTATAAATCGATCACGCAATACGACGATCACGCAATTCAAGCGCAGACATATACGAATTTCCCTAAAAATGGATGACACTACAGCAGTTAGAACATGAAATAAATGTCGGTTCTACCCAACCAGGATTTGGCGCAGTTGTTAGCATGGTTTACTCAAGTCCTGGGGAGAAAGGTTCATCCATCCGTCAAATCAATATATTTTTTGCGTTTTTTTTTTACTACCAGAATAACGCATCTATTTTACTACAAGTGTCATGCATCTATTTTAAAATTTCAACCTAATTGTACGATTTTTTAGTCCGCTCGTAGCCACTATCAAAGAATTTTTGTTTTAGTTAGACTGAGGATTGAACATACATCACCATGGACTGGACTAACAGTGCTAACAACTGCGTCAAACCCCGTTTAATTGTTATATTATCGTTATTTGGTAATATCGTCCAATGCCACGTATGCATGCGTGATTGCCACCAAAAGTGAATGGATTGCATTGTCACCGACAACGGATTATTTGCCGAGTTTCGATAGGATGTCGGGAAGTGGATTAATTTCCACCACTAAGATTTGCATTCATCCACGTCAACAAAAGTGAAATTCATAAAGATGGTTTAAATGGGTTGATTTTTAGGACCGCAATAGCCGATTTTTAATTTTATATCATTGCTGGGGCCTGTGTATAACAAACATAAGTCTGATTTATCGAGCAAGCCCGGGACATTCACACGCTGTGGACTTTGTCTTTATCCTTTCATTGTTCATGTAATATTGTCTTTAGCCCCTGTATTGCAAGAGCGAGTACGTAATATGACTTTTTCCTGAAAATATTTCGTATAAAAATCTTGTTTTTTGCATATGATGTCGGTTCCTAGTTATTAATTATTATTTAATTCTCTACCTCTGTGGTCGAGGGGTAAGGCTCTCGACTAGCAAGGTGTCGCGGCTTCAAATCTCGATGTGCGCAAGTAAATTTGATTTGATTTATTTGTGTTCTATCATTAATTACTAATTAAAAATAATATACAGTTTCCGATGATGGTAGAAGTAAAAAAGATAAATAGCTTTTTTAGAAATTCCAACATTTTTTTTTCCATACTAAATTATTTTTTCAAAGAAGAATATTTATTTTTTCACTCAAAAAATTCAACTTTTTTTTATCTAAATAGTACCGTAAAACGTTGGAATCAATTTTTTTTTTAAATCTTTCTTACTTCTAAAATCAAACCCCCCGAAGATAATTAATTCTAATTATTGGAAGATCCTCAGTATCACCCTGTTATAAGACCACCATTTGGAATTAAATCGTAGGTTGGAATTGCTTTGTCCTTGTTTGGTCACCAGACTTGAATAACCACGTACTCCCACATTTTCCTCTTCTTCATTTCCTTCCCCTCCGCACTACCTTCAGCCTCACAATAGAAGATGCCATAGTTTCACTGGCTCCAGGCGGTTGGGAACAGATGTTGGGACTCGTGTGCGGTTTATAAGAGTTTAAAGCCCCGTAAAAAACCAATCAAAGATGGTTTGAAAGTTAAATATATAAATTTGAATGTTATAGGGAGCGCTCTAATATAAAAAAAAACGTTAATAATTAAGCGAAAATGGTGAAAATATTTAATAAATAAAAAATCTCTCAGCAAATGTTTCAGTTGCGTTTAAAAATACACTGATTTTACTCATGCCTATAACATATTAAATAACAAAACAAAAGGTGTTTTAAATAATTATTTGAGCTTACTTTGCAATTTTTTTCTATCGAGGGAAATTCATATAATTAACGCTTTGGCATAGCAAATGTATAGATATTATATTAAAAATATATATTTTTTGAAACTTAAAAACTTAAAGAGTTAACGTGAAAATTTCTATAAATCGCTAGAAATTAAGTATGCGGGGGTATAAATATATATATAATATATTAAGCCACAGGTTTACCGTCGCTAATATTATGATCAGGAATGGATACCTTCACCAAGTTCAACATTAAAAGAAAATACGTCATGGACATTGGCTTCATCGATACTTTTGAGGAATTTGAGCACAAAAAATATTAAGTATTACCTCTCCCATTATATTATTATCATTATCTTTCCCATTATATTATTAGTATTACCTCCTCCATAAAATTTTCTTATCCTTGATCGTATAATATTATGATTAAATTTGTTTTTCTCTTTGGCAGTAGGTACCTACCTATCTAAGCATTTTGAATTAATTTCTTAATTCGATGAAATTTATGAGGTTGAATTTTTTTTGAAAATTAATCGAATCAAATTACACCCTTCCTGAAAATCTTGCAGCTGTGATTAATAAATTACCATACTTTTGTCGATTCTTAATTATAGTTCTGTACTCAATCTCATAAAACAAACAGCAATTAGTAATGGTTTTTCTACGTTCTAAGTTGATAGTTGACATGCAGCGTAGTTTAAAAAAAAAACATATTATTTATTTAAACTGCCCAAATACGTGCAGCTCACAATTCCTTATTTATAGGCAGAAAGAACTACTAGACGCTTCGATATAAGAAATCTCGAAGCTTTAAATTGCAAACATGATAACATGAAACTAAAAATACTTCGTACAGATTGTAAGGTATCGCAGATTAATATTTTCAAAATTTTAGAACCAAAAAATCTTATTACATATTATGCAGATATAATAAGCAAAAAAACATAAGCAAACATAAACCCTCATTTAAATATTTTACCAATTAACCGGTATTTCCCTTCAAATGACATTGTAATTCTTAATCCTAATAAACCTTCTCTTTTTTTATTCACTCCTCTATTTCTTCTCTATTCACCTTTCTCCATGGTGAGAACTTTAAAAAAAAAAAAAAAAAAGACAAACATTCCCTTGTTACGAATAACCTGACAATATTTGAAAATCTCCTACTACCACCACAGTAAGCTGAAAATGTTGCTTTTGTTGTGATGGAGGACTTAGCCAGACGAGGAATTGAACACACTACGCCTGGGTGGGACCCAAGCGCGATGTCAACTCGGCCACCGACCGGTCTAATTTTTATAACTATATTTAATTTTAATCTTAAGTTTACTATTGCTCCTAAAGAATTGCATGGATTTAACTAATGCATAGTGATTAGAAATAAATAGCCACGTGTATCTTAATCTTCCTCTTAACCATCTCATTTCCACATCCTTCTTCATCTCCTTTCCCTCAGCACTTCCTTCGGTTTCACAACATTCCTCAATAGGTGATGCAATATTCCCTGTGGTGACGTACAGCTTGGAATGGTTAAGACTCTTGTAAGGTATTTACATTATGAAACAAAACGATGTAAATAATAAAAACCATTTTGTAAATAATTTCGAAAGTCACTGAAACACTACGTCACAATAGAAACTGTCTCATGTTTTAACTTATCTCATTTTTCATGATCATTGAACATGTGTGGATTACAAAGTAAACGTATTAAAGCCCCATCTCCTCGTGATGTTAGGAGATCGTGGTAAAAAATGTTGGCGTACCTTTTTAAATTGGTATTTATGTCCATTTGTAGTGTTTTAAGGCGAATGATATATTGAGGTCACGTGTCCAATGATCTTTTCTTCTCTGGTTTGGCTTGCGAAATCTCGTGTGAATCTAGAATTGTTAGCTTTTTAGTATGCTCCAGCCCTTATACTGTAATAAAGTATGCGATTAATATACTGTTTTTTCAAAACAAGACATTTCTGATTTTGTTAAAGAGGAAGATCAGTGACTGTCTAGCTATATGAAAAATCCAAATTGAAATGCTTTTTGAAAGTAAATATAGCTTTCAAGAAACTAGGCGCTTTATTATAGGGCCAGCAGATTCTTCGATAGTGACCAACAATTAACTCCGTGCAAATTTCAAACATGTTCTGCAGTTAAATTTTGGAGTCATTCTGGGCTGGAGCATCAAAACACCAGATAAAATGACTTGATTCTGAGCAATGAGTGCGGTTCGTCTGATTGACAACCCAAGGATCTAGCAGCATTTCACCCCTGTGCACCGGTGAACGTAAGTGATACTGGAGTGTTCTTCATGAGAACAGATTGTTTCTTCAACCATTTTTACTCTTAACCCGTATTAAATAACTTGGAAACTTTTTGTTGGAAGATTATTACCATTTTTGTTTTGTTTTGTAGTAACATTTAATTTTTTTATTTTATTGATTAGTCAAGATTCACGGTCGAGCATTTGAATTTTAGTGTATTACCTGAATAAATCACAAAAGCTGTAAAAAAATAAAATAATTAACTGTAGCCATGATCAATTTATTGCTTGTCGGAATAGTTAATTTATATAGAACCGACTTTACGTGAACGTGAAAGATATTGCTTTTGTTTTAAACCGAAATAAGCTCGCGTTCAAACATGATTCATGGTCGCTACTAAAATCTGACATAACCCACCCATTTTTAAATTTATGAACATTCTGTGGATCCCATAGAAGTGAAAAATGGTTAATAATGTACGCTGTTAGGTACACATAATACCGTTTCAACCACTGAAAGGCTTATTTTCATCACTTTCATAAAAAAATATCTTAAATATTTTGAAAAAAAATCTTAGGTAGATACATATTTAAAAACGCGTAATATGCCATCGGAATGAGATCCCCGAGGCTATGTGTAATTACGAGGCCACGTATATTACTGATAAAGTAATAATTGCCAAAGATGCCTCTAAAATCATGAAAAATCTAACTAACTAACCATCACACCGTTTCCCGCAGGAGCAAGCAGAGAGGACGGACCGCTAAACAACTCGCACACAATTTGGTGATGATCTGGATTGTAAGCCACACAGACCATCAAGGATTAATTAATTCCCTATGAAAAAATGGGTTGATTACGAAAATTCACTCTGCAGGCAGCGTAACAAATTATTATCCAGCCACCAAATACGTAAAACAAAGAACTCACTGAATATATCACTCGCATTGAGATTGGCAGCAATTTCTTATCCTCAAGGTTAATCTCGAAAGGACGGCAATCAGCTCAATAAAACTTGAATTCGCACCATGAAATAATGATCTGTCACGACAAGCTCTTAAGAGAGTAGAATTTAGAATAAAATTGAATTAACACATTGTAATTCAAAAAGTACTGTCACTTTCTTGTGACAAAAATATTTAAATCTTTTAGTCGTAAATCGACCAAAAAGTAATAGTGGTGCCCTCTTCTGTCAAACAATATAATTCAGATGAATACAGCTGCTTAATGCACAGGCAACTGAATTAAATTGTCACACAAATCTTTACGATAACTGACCAGAGAGGTCTATCCTGTCCACTATTTTGAATTTTAAGTTTCAAATTTTAAGTTTCAAATTTTAAGTTTCAAATTTTAAGTTTCAAATTTTAAGTTTCAAATTTTAAGTTTCAAATTTTAAGTTTCAAATTTTAAGTAACAAATTTTAAGTCTCTAACTAATTTTAAGTATTCTAATTCTAAGTGCTTCTCCACACTCCTTGCATCATATTAATACATCGTCTCATACTTTTCTATTATTCTGATTCTTGACATGACCCGACTCGAGTATCTTATTCACCTGATCGTGCCATGTCTTTCTCGGGCGTCCCCGACTTCTGCTACCATTTAACACATTTTCGTCATGTATTTTCCTTACACTTCTTTCTTCGTTCATTCGCTTTGCATGACCAAACAATCTAAGCGTCACTTTCTTAATCTTACTCATTGAGCTTACATCAGGTTTGTGTTCT